>NC_046154.1:260816396-261036396 GCF_011064425.1 Rattus rattus
TGACAGCAAGACCAGAGCTGAGTAATTCCAAGGTGGAAAATGTGATGTGATTCAGGGGTCCATTCCCCAGGTGCTGGCCACGCTGGGAGCGTTGCTGGGGATGGTGCTTTGGGCCAGTGCCTGGCCCAATGATCTTTCTCCTCTTCTGGAGTCATGACCATCCCTGTGGGAGTGCTTCTGCTCTGTGCATAGGACTTCACTTTTCTCTGGCTCTGTGCTTTGTAGTATAAAACCAAACTGTTGTTTTCCCTCTCTAGGTTTGAGAGCCTTTCGGCCTCGGTTTGTTTGGAGTCAGAGAACGACCCTATTAGACACAGGTTTTGGGCTTCTGGAGACCCAGCGTCAACAACATTCGTGGCGCATCTACCAGGCAGCCAGGCAGGCCTTGCTGGCTGAGCCAGACACACACCCTCGCCTGGGCTTTTTCCCTCACACCCAGCTCAAGGCTCCTCCCATCCCCCCTCCTCCCTAAAGTTCTTTCAGCCCTCCTCCCAGCCAGCCTCTCCCCCTCTAAATCCAAGCCTAAAGGTGGGGACGATATTGGCAGCGAGAGACCCACGCGTCTTAACTCCTGGAACTGAGTGCAGGCAGAGTGAGAGGGAGGAGGTCTGTGAACCCAATTCGCAGCACCCTCATAACCCCCCACTAGTTAAACCAGTTTGCTCCTAGGCCACAGGACAGAGAAAGCCAGAGTTGACCTGCAGGTGGAGGTTAACTAAGAAAAGGGGACAGTGCCTTCTCCTCTGGTATACTCTTGCCCCATCACTCCACGTCCTGGGAGTGTCCACCTTCCTCACTGCCTACCCTGGGAGGTACCAGAGACCGGCCTGGCAGAATACAGCGTGGCCAAAGACAACTCAGTCTCCCCAAATGGCTGGAAGGGGGATAGCACCAGAGAGAAAGGGTTGGCATCATGGAGCCCAGGACACTGACCTCTGCCAGCTCTGCCCGGCCTCCCGGGGATGGAGCCACGGAAGCCTAGCAAATGGGAGGGGCAGAGACCCAGGCGTCCTGGGCCGCCCCGCCCAATCCCCCCCCCAGCCGCCTCCCCCCCAGCCCCAGGGCACCGAGGAGGGAGCCGGGCAGGGGCAGGCGGCAGGGGAGGGAGGAGCGAGGGCGGGAGGGGGAGGAGGGAGCCAGGCAGGGAGGGAGGTGGGGGGGTAGGGAGGGAGAAAAAGAAAGAAAATATTTTCCGTGTCCCCGCCTGCGGAGTCAGTGTGCGGTTTGGGAGAAAATGTGTCGGATATTTTGGGGCGGTCACGTGGGCGGGCGGGCTCCGAGAGGCCCCGGGATTGTCCCAGCCTAGAGCCGTGCCCCCCTGAAGCCCCCCATTACCGCGAGTCACTAACACCGCGGCGCTCCATCCCGGAGACCGCCCGACGCCGGGACCTCGGGGCTCTGCGGCCTTCCTTCCCCCGCCCTCCCCTCCAGGTGAGTCAGGCGGGGAAGCCGGCTCGCCCGCTCGCCCGCCCTCTGGCCGCGGACGCCGGGGTCCTCTGCCGAAATGAGCCAGGGGCGGGGGCGTCGGGAGCCTTGGGGTCCTTTCCCTCCGGGGGTGGCCAAGCTGTTAGCCGGGCTTGCGAGGAGGCTTCCTGCCCCAAGTTGAGGTCAGTCGTGACCTGGGAAGGGAAAGGGAAGATTTTTAGACAGACTGAGGATGGGCCGGGTTGTCTGCCCTTGATTTTGGTGAGTATTGAAGGAGAGCAGTTAGGAAAGTCTTGGGCATGAGAACCTATCTTCCTATACTTGGAATGTCAGAGAAGACGGGTTTTCCTCCTCTGGGAAAGGATGGCATTCTTCCACCGAGGGGTACTGAAGGGTGGATCTGATGGTCTAAGTACCCTCTCTCCAGTGGAATGGCTCTGCAGTGGAAGGGCTCTGCAGAGGGACCAGGAAAGGTCTAGCAAGTGGTCCTGGTTGTGTCTAGGTGGGTAAAGTGGTCTGTGGAGTTTGGACTGCAGACTCTGGATTCTCTCTGACCTATCCTGACTGCACAAGTGAACCAATGAAGGGGAGCTCTTTTAGAATATTCTCTAGGGGACGCCCCAATGAAACAAAGGTGGAGTTTAATGCCAGGACACCAGGACAGGTTCAGAAGAGCCCCAGTCCTGGAGAGCCACTGACAGTGCTTCTCTCATTTGTTTTTTTTTTTTTTTTTTTTTCCAGCAGTTTCTACCAGGTCCCTCACCTCAGCCTGGCCCAGTATGTAGAAGGAAATCTCTGTAGAGGCCAGAGGGTAAGAATATGCTTACTGGATGGTCATTCGGATGGGGTGGCAGGGATGTCTGACTCTGGGAAGGGGACTCAAGGACAAAATGCTCAAATAATTCCCTCTCGGTAGGGCTTAAACCTTGGGCAGTTGGGATCCTACTCCTCAAATTTGAGGCTCCTGCCCTTACGGTCGTTCTTCAGGTACTGAGTTGGGGGGTTGAGGACCACAGACATTGTCAGTGAGGAGAAGACTTGGAGGGGGTCAAGAGGTGTGTGTGTGTCCAAGGTGCTTGGAACTTGGGTATCCCAACACACACACACACACACACACACACACACACACACACACACACACACACACACACACAGTGGCTTAGAGCTGGTAGGCAGCACAGGACACGCCCCCCCCAACCCCGGCACACCCCCCACCTCTGGCTCAGAAAGCCACCTAACTGGCACCTCCAGTTCCCCCCTCGGCCCCACCCTGCCCGTGCCCTCTGATGCCCACACACATTCCACTGGCATTGCCTGCCTGCCTCCTGGGTACTGCCCCTCCCTGGGGCCAGTGGGGTAGAGGGAGGGCACCTGAGGATTCAAGGTGGAGAATCAAGGGTCTAGACTCCCCCAGCAAGGGCACAGAGGCAGGGAAGCCAGGTCCGCTGTTGCCTCCTTGTTGCTGCCTGGAGAGAGCAGGCTGGGGGCTCAGGCTGGAGCAAAGGATGCCTGGGTTCTCCCATTCTGGAGATGGGGTCATGGAAAAAGGTGGTCGTGTTTATACAGAGGGGAGGGGGGCGGCGGGTGGAGAGCAACTGACAAGAGCAGCTTTGTCTCGGGCTCTGGAGCGGGCAGGGCAGCAGGGAGACGCCCCCCTCCATCCGGCAGCCCCCTTCATCCATGCCCTCCCCTCAACTCCACCTCATCTCTGAGAGAAGCTTTGTAAGAACCCTTTCCCCAAGTCAGTTGCCTGCCTTCCAGACCGCACCATCTGAGGTGGCATCTTGGGAAGAGGGAAGCGGTCTCCTTCTGCAGGTCCCGCAAAGACCCAAGACAGCTAAGGCCCTCATTTAGGATTTCCTTTGACTCCACACTATCTTGCTCTCTTCTACCTGGAACTGAAGGGCGCCCCCTTCCCAGAGAGACCAGACCTAGGAGAGAGGAATCTTTGTTACCTTCTTCTTCATCTCCAAGCCTCCCCTCCCAGGTAGTTGAGAAGGAAGGCCAGGGAGAGTTGTCCTTTGCTTACAATGTCCTTGGTGAGAACCAGGAGGAGCCTGAACATCCCCCCTCTCACCCCTCCTGTTGAAGTCCTGCCCTACCCTAGAGGTCTGTTTCCCATCTGTAGGTAAGAGGCCAAGACAAGGATGGCTGGAATAGACAGCCTATTCCCAGTCTAAGCAGAATCAGGGAAAGATTGGGGTAGGGGTGTCTACCAGCTAGTAACTCGTGGCATTGGAGGGGTTAATCCACCTGGAATGTAGCCCAGCCTGTTGAGCTATGGCCCAGGGGCCTAGGGGGCCCTGGACTCCTGGATCCACCTGGGTTCAACTTGGGATGAGGACCTCATGGACTAAGAGAAGGATCCTGGAGGCTCTGAGTTAATCCCCGTAGGACTCTGGAGACAGCGGGGTAAAGAATTGGAGGGTCCTGGGCCTATCAGTGGTACCTAGTGAGGATTCGAGTCTCCTTTACAGATTTATTCCAAGGAGTCTGGAGGTTGAGAGAGATGGGAGGAAGAAAGAGGGAAAAGGGCAGAGGTACAGAGACGGGATGCTGACCCTAAAGAGCTTCTCGTGGGAATGGATGTAGAGGATGTGTATAAGGGGCCCACCTGTGCGCTCACCGTGGTCTCTGCCCACCTCCCTTTGGTCTCTTATGGAGCCCATTAACCTTCACAGTGGTAGATGGCTCTGGAGATCCTGATCCAAGACCTTTCCTTTGGTCCTTTGCGCAGGACCTAGATTTCCCTTTCCTCCATCGGGGGTCCGGGGAAAGCTACAGTTGAGAGAAGGAAGAAGATAGGAAGGGCTTTTTAGAAGTCCAGAGAGAGGAGGAGAAGGAGGAGCAGCAATGTAGACTGAGGGTGAGGAGGGCATTTTCTGGTGCTACAGTTCTCTCACAGTGAGGTTCTACCTGCACCGAGGGCATAGGCAGTGCAGGCTGACCGTGGGATGATTGGTGACAGAGGAAGAGTTGGGAGGGGAAGCAAGGAGTACTGGGGAAGATGGAGAAAGCAAATGATAATTAAAAGACACGCAGGAAGTACAAAGTACGGGAGTTTGGCATAGCATTTAGCGTACGCTCTACTCTGTCTCAAATACCCTGTGCGCGATGAACTAGTGAACCCGCCAAACAACCGCACCAGCTGGTGGGGTCCTGTTATTCTCAGATGGCAGACGAAGAAACAGAGGCACGGAGAGATTAAATAATTCCTCCCAAGTCCCCAAGCCAGCAAGTGGGGGTATCGGTTCAGGGAGTCTGCATGTGACCGGTGCACTGTACTCTCCAAAGCCGTATCAGAATCAGAAGTTACGGGGTTGGGGATTTAGCTCAGTGGTAGGGCACTTGCCTAGCATACGCAAGGCCCTGGGTTCAGTCCTCAGCTCCGGAAAAAAAAAAAAAATCAGAAGAGCTTGCTGCCACCACGGTAGTAAGGGGTTTGAATTAATTTATTTTATTTTTTTCTTTTTTTTGGATTAATTTATTTTTTAATGTGTTTAATTAATTATTATATATATTTTTTAAAGTTGTTTTTTTTTTTTTTTTTTTTTGAGGCAAGGTCTTACTGTGTAGGCCTGGCTGGCCTCAAACTCAGAGAGATCTGCCTGCCTCTGCCACATGGGTGCTGGGAATCAAAGGTATTCGTGGCTAAAGGTGTACACGCTCAGTTTGAAATTTGTTTCTTCCTGGCTCTAGGCATCGAACCCAGAATGTTGCTCTTGCTACATCCTGAGCAAGTGACCCACCATTGAGCTCACCAGTCTGAGTGTTTAAGTGTTGGGAGTCACAATCTCTACTTCGCAGGACAGGTGTCAGAGCAGACGTCTAGTCCAGCCGTGACACTTCCATCCAGGAACCCCACCAAGAGGTCTCGAATCTTATTCACCTTAGAACCTCAGTTTCCCCTTCCCTGAAGCTAAACCTGCACAACTTTCTGCCCTGCCCACTCTATGGAATCGCAAGTGCCCAAGCCAGGGTGGTAGGATTAACAGAAGGATGCTCACTGCCGTGGGCTGCATGGCAATCTGCACGGTGACTGTCAGTCATCTCACGTGTCCCTTTCCTTTATCTCTCTCTAGGACCCTTGGAGACCCATTGGGCAGGCCAGGCAGGGTGGGCACGGAGCCTCCCAGGCCAGGGCAGTGGGCATGGGCGGGGGCTGCAGCTGAAGATCACCCCCGCCCACGGCAGAGTACAAGGGATTCCCACGCTGCAGCTACCATGGCCACCAATAAGGAGCGACTCTTTGCGCCCAACGCCCTGGGGCCTGGATCTGGTTACCCAGGAGCAGGCTTCCCGTTCGCCTTCCCAGGTGCACTCAGAGGGTCACCGCCATTTGAGATGCTGAGCCCCAGCTTCCGGGGCCTTGGCCAGCCTGACCTCCCCAAGGAGATGGCTTCTCTCTGTGAGTCTCAGGGGTCTTGGGGAAATTAGGTCAGATGGGTTAGTGGGTGATATAGGAAATGGACATCATTGTCGGGAAGGTGGTCAGGGATGGAACCTTGGTGGGATAGGATGGTGGTGAGTATGAGAGAGGGGTAGTGGGAGTGGGGTTAGATGTATTTGAGGATGGATAGCAATTCTGTTCAAATATGATCTCAAAGTGGAGGGCCTAAAACTGCCTCCTGGGCCACCCAGCACAGAAGGGAACACAGTCCTGTGGACACCTGAGTGTGATTGTGTGTCTAGCGTCTTCCTTCAAGGCTACATGTGGCTGGGGGTGGAGGTGGTGGGGCACCAGGGGACTAGAGAATCCGAGAAGTCAGTCTGTCAGCTGGCTCTGTGAGGAAGAAGGGCAATAGGGTTCTCAGGCTGCAAATGGAAAGGGAACTTAGCACCCAATGCGTATAGACATGTGGGGCTGGGAAAACGCCTGAAGTTTCCGAGGACAGAAATGGCCCTGGTGGCAAAGAGGTGGCTCTTGGTTCACAACATATCTAGACCGGAGCAAGGGTTACTCAGGAGCATCCTCTCTCTTAGCCACGTTTCTGGACTCCTCCCCTCCCTCCAGGTCTGGAATAGTCCCCACACACTGCAGATCCCTACTTGTCCTGGGGCCTGCCCTCTTTAGGTTAAGTGTTTCAATGCTGCCAGCAAGTAAGGCCTCAGCTTCCGTTCTCCCTCTGGAACCCCTCTTTGCCCACTTGGCGATTGTCCCTCCGGACTAGGACATGACAAGCAGGGGTGCGGTAGGGGGTCTCGGACTCCAGTTTCTGGCACAGGGCTCTTTATATACAGTGACAGCACGAAAAGGGGTGAAGCGAAAGTTTTGCTTGGGGGTGTGGGTGGGGGGTCGTAGAAACAGAAAGAGGAAGACCCATTCTTTAGCATGGTGGTTCACACTTTTAATTCCAGCCCTCACAAGGCAGAGGCAGGGATCTCTGAGTTTGAGACCAGCCTGGTCTACACAGGGAAACCTGTTTCAAAGGGGAACAGCAGCAGCAGCAGCAGCAGTAAAGGAGTAAAGGTGTAGCCGAGAGGCTGAGCAAAGGAGACAGAGGGCCTTTAAGGCAAAGGGGAGAGACCCGGAGGGCTTCGTATGTAGACAGGGTTGGCAGCTTCACTGGAAAGAGTATGTTTATCTGGAGCGTGTGTGTGTGTGTGTGTGTGTGTGTGTGTGTGTGTGTGTCTCCCAGACCATGTGTAGTTGGTGTGTACATAGCGTCTCCAAGTTCTGCTCCACAGAACTCCAGTGTATGCAACAAAACTGTGAAGAATCGGGGGGGGGGTGTGATTATCATGGATTTGTAGGGACTGCTTGTGGTGTGGCATGCAAGGTGAGTGTTTGGAAACTTCGGCTGGACCCCCTCCTCCTGAGTGTCATCCTGTGGCCCTGCCCCAGCACCAGGCAGTGGGAATAACCCTCAACTCCCATGAGCCTCGCAGGGAATCATACAACTTAATCATACAATCAGAGGACTGGGTTTCCTCAGGTTCTGTGGGAGGTAACTAAAGGAGCCGAAGTCAGAAAGGAAGAAGGGAAAGGCTAGTGGTAGAAACAATGCTGAGAGACACGGCCAGTACCCCGTCAAAGTCTCCTTGGTTCCTGTATTCTAGATACATGGAGGTGGAGGTCAGGGTTCAAAGTGCTGTCAAGGTATCTCAAAAGCAGCAGGCTGAGCCCCATCCTCAGAGGTCGCCCTGAAGGATGGAGACAGGTAGAAGAGCTCCAAAGGGAGACCCAGCACCAGGGAGAAGGCAGCTGAGGAGGGTGTGGCGGGCTAGCATTGGAGGGACAGGCCCAGGCAGGGAGGTAGCAGGTGGGGTAGGGAGGAGGGGAAGGCCTGGGTCCAGGCAGTGCTTGGGGTGGGGCATCCAGCTGTAGGGAAGAAGGGATCCTGGAGTTTAGGGAACCTCTCTTGGCAGGAGAGTAACTGACCAAAGGATGAGAGAGTGGCACCTCTCCTTTGCTTTGATCCCCTGTCCCTTTCTGGATGGAGCCATCTAATCATAAATGGGAGGAGTGGATCAGGGCCATAAATCTGAGGACACACCCATAGTCACCTACACTGTGAGCCTCTGTCTCTTGTTACATACTCTTCTTCAGGGTACCACCCCCTTTCTCAGGATAAGAAGGGATGGTTTAGGAGGGGCCTTCTCCTTGGGGGGTTTTTGGATTAATATTGAAGAGTCAGCCCCTGGCACCTTGGGGATATCCTTGGTGCGAAGTCTTGCTCCACCTCTTGGGTCTCTCCTGGGGCCTCAGTGGGTGAGGCAGGCAGCTTAGAACCCTGTTGTGGAGGAGGGGAGAGGCAAGTGGAGCATGTGCTGCTGAGCCAGGCAAGCATAGACCTGTGTGCGTGAAAAAAGGAGGGAGCGTGTGCGCATGCGCACCCTGTCTATGCATCATGTGTGCATACACGCGTGTGAACGAAAGGCCAAGTGTCTCTCACGAACACTGATGTGTGGCATATCTGCTGTTCCAGGCTTCAGGGACAGAGTGTTGTCATCAGAGAGAGGATACTGTGGTCTTGAAGACCTGGCCCAATTTGTCGTCCAAGTACAGTGGCAGTACTAACTGTCATGGCTCTGAGGCCAGTGTCTGTGGGGTAGGGAGCCCAAGCTCCACTAAGTCACTTGGGGACACTGAAAGCAGGCTGGCACAGGGAGAAAACGATTTAAACTGGAGATGCCCAGACCTAAGCCAGAGAGGCAGCAGCTATACAGGTGCAGACCCAGAGACGGGCCAGGCACTAGGAAAAGAAGTGAGGAAAGAAAACTGTGGCAGTTGAGGGTGGCAAGCAGGCGGCAGCGAAGTCTCCTCCAGGAAAAACCCCCAGTGGCTGCCTCTTTCCCCTCCCCTCCCAGTCTCTCCTCCTCCTCCGGCTCCAACTCCAGCTCCGGGCCGACACAAACGGGGCTTTGATTGCAACAGGAAACCTCTCTGGCGGGGGGAGCCAAGCTTGCCGCCGCTGC
Source organism: Rattus rattus (assembly GCF_011064425.1). NCBI lineage: Eukaryota > Metazoa > Chordata > Mammalia > Rodentia > Muridae > Rattus > Rattus rattus. The sequence continues at coordinate 260,825,241 of NC_046154.1, forward strand.
TGGGGCCCAGGCGGCACCCCCCCTCTCCTGGCCCCCTACCCTGTCCCAGCCCCCATCCTGCCAAGAGTGCCTCACATCCTTGCTTTGGGCCCCACCCTCCCTTTCACACCTCCCTCTGCCACCCCCTCCTTGTATTCGGGAGACCCCTCCCAGAGCTCCTCAGGTGGGACCTATCCCTTTAGGACTTACCCTTTTGGGCGGGGCCTACTTTGGTTCGAAATACCCCCTTCAGTTTTTTAAGAGTGAGATTTTTGGAAGAAAAGCGGAGTTATTAAGCAGGAAGAACTCCAAACCAGTGATCCTCAAACCTCACGTAGAGGTGGCAAGATGGGGAGAGAGGGGATTTAGCTGTCCCGCTCCCCCAACCCAGTCCAGGCCAAACTCACATTTTTGCCAGGGACTGGTAGAGCTCTGAGGGGTGACCAGACTGGAAGCTTGAGAGCTATTGGGCCTTCTCTGTGGGGGAGGGGCACATTCTTTGCCCCTGGGACCATAGCTTTTCCAGGATCTAGCTGGGAGGGGGGTGCACCCTGGTGGTGGGGATCATAGGGAAGGGGGTGAGTCAGGCACCAGCCCCCCTTTCATACCCCCACCAAGGCTGGTGGGGAACATCTGGTTCCCATGAAATGCTAGAAGGCTAATGGGTCTAATTGCTGCAATAAGGGTGGGGGGGTGCTTTGGGGAAAATAGGGGCACTAGATCCCCCCCCCATTTGCTTTCTATCCAAGGCTGTACTGTGTCTTGGACAAGGGCTGGTGCCGATGGCATAGATTGGTCTGATACCTTAATGCCTAGTCCTAAGGCACCTTTTCCCAGCAACGCTCGCTCTCAAAGCACACACAGCTGGGGTGATGAGGACTGGGGTGCATCTGGTGAAAGAAAGGGGGGACTTTTGAGAACTCATGGCTTCCTGGAGCCCTCCCCCCACTCTTGTGCCCTCCTCCCAACCCCCTCTCTGTGGCCTGGCCACTTCTGGTTCTAATTACCAACCAGGCAGGCCCGACTTAATTGGGACCTTTCAGATTTCGGAGGGGGAAGGGGAACTTACAAGCCTGAAGTTGACTCGCGTCAAGACTCCTTTTTTCCTTGTTTTTTGGGGGGTACTCTTCATTTTCTACGTTTTTTCCCTACTAGTTCTATTCCAATTCAGGCACTGAGTCCTGGACTTTCTGTTTTGTTTTGTTTTGGGTGGGGGGGTACGGTTGGATTCAGAAATGGAGTCTTAGGGTTGGACATTATGGGAAAGTTCACATTAGGTTGGAAAGATCTTGTCTTCCTCTTCGTGCCTGCTGCAAGCTCCCAGTTTGCCCGTCCACCCCAGCCCACCGTCGCCATCCGTATTTTAGGCCCTCCTCTCCAGCCCTGCCCCCTGAGTCCCTGGCAGCCTCCCGTTCCCCTCCCCCGTTCCCGCCTTCTTTTGCCTACTCTGGCACCCCTTCCTGCTTTTTATTCTTCCAACAGGCGCCCCACTCTCACAGCACCCCAGTGCGACCCCGACTCGGTACAGCAGATTCTTAGAAAAGTGCGCCCCGCCCTGGCTCAGCCACAGCCGCCGGGCGGGGGAAGGGGTCGGGCCGGGCGCCGCTCCCGCTCCCGGGCGCTCCCCGTGTGAGCCGCGCTGACAGAGCCGGCTGGGCCGGCCCGCCGGGCGGTCGGGCGGCCGGCGGGCGGGGCGCGGGGGAGGGGGCGGTTTCCGGGAGTCGCCGCCACTGGCGTTGTCCCGGGGCCAGGGTCCCCGATTCGACGCGGCCAGGCAAGGGCAAACTTCTGACGTGGCCAAACCCCTCCCTTGAGTGTCCAGGGGGGGGCACTGGAGGTGCCACTGAGGGAGGGGCAGCTATTTCCTTCGGTGGGGTTTAAGTGACCCTGAGCAGTGAATGACCAGCAGGGCAGTTACTGCGAGGGGGGGGGGCTTAGCACAGTGGAAACTCGGGGTGGGGGCAGTTGTCATTGGGAGGGATCAGTTTCGTCTGAGTCGCAGTTTGGTTCTGTAGGGACAGTTTAGGGGGTAGTTTGTTCTCTAAAAACTGAAGTCAGGTTCTGGGAGAGGGCAATGAGGGAGTTGGAGGGGCACTTTGGGAGTGTCAGTCGCGGGATAGAGCTTTGGGGACTTTGAGGGAGGCGGCCCAGCCCTCGGCAGAGGAAGGATAGCCGGAGCTAGGAGGGGTAGACTCCGCTGCGCTGGAGGGGGCGGGAGGGGGGGGCTCCGCTGCGGAGCTGGCGACGGCCTGGGCGGGGTGGGGCGGGGCCGGGTCAGGAGGAGGTGAGCGCGCCCGGCCACCCGCCCCGAGGGGGGTTCCCGGAGAGTTCACCGCGGGAGCGCGCTCTGGCCCTTGGACCGGGGGTGGGAAGATCGGGAAGGAAGGAGGCGGCAGCGCGCACTGAGCCGCAGGAATGTAGTATTCAGCTCTGAAGCGCGCGCGCGCGCGAAGGAAGAAGGAGGAGCCGGGCCTGGGAATGAGGGGGGTGGAGGTAACGCAGGTCTTACGGGTCTGGAGAGCTGCGTAGCTCAGGGCATCTCAAGGTTCCCTTCTACGCAGCCATTCTTAACACCCTTGCTTGTGTTGACTTGTATGCCGAAGAAAGGTTGAAAGGAGGGGGGAAGACGCAGTGAAAGGAAATGCGCATATTTGATTCCTTCACTCCTTCCCCGAATCCCCACCTGGGCACGCGCCTAAGTGCAAATGTGTTCAGACCTCCAGGGCTGTCGAGAGAGCATGATTGCAAGCATTTTCCCCCGAGCCAGGTGTGTTTGCACAAAATCTTGCACCTATGAATGTATGTGCGTGCAGACATGCGTGTGCACTATTGCACGCTTGGAAATTTGTGGTGTCTGCCAAGATAAATGCTTGCACAGATGTATGTCTAAGCAAGCGCGTGCGCCGCACAGCTAGCAGACGTATGAGTGTGTGTATGTGCTCTGCTCATCTTGGTGCCCGGCCCCTTTTGCTCTCCAGGCCCCACCCCCATCCCTCTAGGCTCTGCTTTTACAAAAGGTCTCCACAGAGCTAGCTGCCTAGGCACCCTAAGTGAGGCAGAAGGAGGCAGAAGCTACAGCTTCGCCTTCGCGCCCCGCCCAGTCCCTTTCCCTTGCTGGGGATCCCCCTCTTCCCCGCCCACCCCTTACCCCCCATGGATCTCAGCGCCCTATGCTAGCCCTCCCCCTCCCCCCTCCAGGAGCGGGGCGCTGCGGGGGGAGGAGGGGGAATGGGCTGCGGGTCCTTGGTGTTCTAGCACCCAGTTTCTCTCCAAGCCGGGTCGCGATGTACGACTGCATGGAATCGTTTGTCCCGGGTCCGCGACGGCTGTATGGGGCAGCCGGGCCCGGGGCCGGCTTGCTACGCAGAGCCACTGGCAGCTCCTGTTTCGCCGGACTTGAGTCTTTTGCCTGGGCACAGCCTGCCAGTCTACAATGTAGGTATTCGAGCTCGGAGATCGGGTATTGGGTGCACGAGAGGTTGGTGCTTACTATTTCCGTGTGTAAAGTTTGGGACCGGGGCGTAAGAGAGAGGATATTCTGGTCCTTTCTATGTGAGGTACTGGCCCTTTAAAGATGAGGGCCTCCAGAGTCCGTCTCCTTTGCGTGTGTGCTGCAGTGTTTGGAGAGTATGTGGTTTTTATGGTGGATGTTTAGCTAGGGCTTTGGTTGATGCCACTCCAGTGTCCCCGTGTGAGAGACTGATTTGTGTTGCGAGTGTGTCCGCCAGCCCTTAGTCTCGGAAGGATATGGCACCCAGCACTGTGGGTAGCGTTTGTGAAGTCCGTGCGGAAAGTTGAGGGCGTTAAAAAAAAAAAAATCGCAGAGCGTGTGAATCTCTGGCTTGTGTAGACCTAGGAGACGTGGGTGTGGAGTAGGGGGGTCTCTTCACCCACTGTCACCCTCCGCCTAGGTTGGCAGATGTTCGTGGCCCAATGTGGGGATGTTGTGGCGTGAGGCCGGGAGGGCGTGTGCCTTGCGTGGCTGCGGGGGCGTTTTTGGAAAGTGCTGTGTCCTAGAGTGCATCCTGTGTGCTCTGCTTTTGGGGTGCAAGGGGTGTGCACAGAAGGGTCAGAAAGCTGGACTCTGTGTTGGTCCTCATTAAAACAACAACAACAATCTGGAAGTATGTATTCGGTTGTCTTGACAGATGACTTTTTCTGCTGCGGTTCCAACGCCACTTAATCAGGAAGCGAAAAGTTTAAAGCCAAGTGTATGGAGTGGGTGGTGGTCTGGAAGTGACAGCTGGTAGGGGGATAACAATCGTAAGGCCCCCAAATATCCATCTTCCCCCTCTCTGTAATGGGAGATGCCAGGCATGGGGCCCTGGAACCCCTTTCCAGAGCGGCAATAAAAAAAGCTGGGGATGGAGAGGCAGTAAAAATAAAGTCCAGATGAGAAGCGGCTTTGAAGCCTGGGCCACAGTGCCTGGCGGGGGTGGGCTGTTGGAAGGGCCTGAGAGAGGAGCCTGGGACACCCCCCAAAATGTACTGGGGGTTGGCACTGCGCTCGCAGTCTGGGTACGGATGACTGCAGACCTAGGCTCAGGGGCACCCTGGGAAGGGGCGGGCAGCGGGCGGGGTGGCTGGCGCTGGGGGAGTGCGCACGCCGGGTCACTGAGCCCCCGCCAACGCGCCTTGCTCCTTGGCACTCCGCAGCGCTGTTTACAAGTTCAATTTTTTTTTTTTTTTTTTTTTTTTTTGTTCCAGGGCAGAGCTCTCAGATTTAACTGGGATAGTGGAAAGGGAGGTATCAAACAGGAGACAGCACTTTGGGGTTGGGTGGGATAAGAATTGATGTACTATTTAGAGGCTGAAGAAAAGATGTACACACTGGTACATTGCACCAAGTTTCTTTGACTTCTTAACCATGCCATGCCCCAGCATAATGGGGAACTATTGGGCACATTGGTATCTGAGCCAGAAATATGGTGGGGGAGCCTTGGCTGTAGGGATCCTGGGCAGGGGCTGAATATATATATATTTATATATGATTTAGGCCTCTGGAGAGATTTCTGGGCTTGGTAGCTCAATATTTTTGCATTTCTGTTTGACCCAGGAAGTTTGGCTACACAGAACCAACTCTATACCCCCCTGCCACACTCCCAGAGGGAAAAGGTGGTTTAGAGTAGAGCTGGACCGTGTGTTAGTGGCATTTGGATGGAGACTCTGGTGTCCTGGCGTTGTGCTGACCGAAGAAACTTCTTGTCTGGTGGTAGAGCTTGGCTTCTGCTTTGTGACTTGCCATCTGCCAACATGGAGTACGTGTGGCTTGATGTCTGTGAGTTCCTCTGTTCAAGGGTCCTGCCCAGGCTAAGGCGCCCACTGTAAGCCAGCCTGTCTGTGTGAGGTTGGCCTGCAAAAGTGTGTGTGTGTGTGTGTGTGTGTGTGTGTGTGTGTCTTCAGGGAGATTGTGAGTCCAGGCGGCTCAAGCTCTGGGCCTTGCAGCTGGGAGCGTTTACAGCCGGGTTATAAAGAGTTTGTTTGAAGCTCCGCTCAGCCTGGCCAGGAATTTCCTCAATTTCAGCAATTTGGGCTTTAAAAGGAGAAAACCCCGAGCCCACCCCCTCCTCCTCAGCAGGGGCCCCTGCTTTGCCTAGGAGCAGCATCCCAGTGCTGAGGTCTCTGCTCAGTGTTGAAGAGGGGATCCCCGGGTGTCCCAGAAGACCCAGTTAGCTTTGCAGCACCCTCCACCCACAGTGACCTCAGAGGCACAGCACTTTCGGATACAGGGGGCGGTGATGTGCCAGAGGGTTGTCGAGAGAGGGTGACGGTGCCACTGAGATGGGAAAGACTGCCCAAGGGCAGGATCTCTGGGGCCTCTTGTCTTATAATTGGCTGGTGCTGCCTGCCCCATGCCAGCCTGACCGCACCCAGGCCTTGCGCAAGAGAGGAAATGAGGAAATGAGGCAGCGCTCTGTGGGTAGGGAGGGCGTCGGTGCAGGAGAGAGTACCACCCCACGCACGGGCCTGTGGGTCAGGCACATGTTCTGGGGACCCCCGATGGGTTGAATGGGGAGGGGTGCTGAAAAGCCTTCCAGTCTTTCTCAAACCTCCCAACACCTACCATTCAGGCAACCCCACCCCCAGTCTTGAATAAACTCCCAGCACCCTTCCGCCCCCTTTCTTTTGAGGGGGAATCTAACTCCAGTAGGATTCTTATGCTAATTGAGTGTGTGGGGGTGGGGTGGGTGGAGAGGGCTTCCCTCGTTGTAAGGTGGTGGAGCTGGTCTGGAACCCCCAACCTGTGGACTCTTCTGTCCTCTCACTACCCTGGGTCTTAATGGACTTGTGACCAGGTGGGTTACAGGGCGTGGGGGGAAGGACGCACACAGGAGGTGCTTTCACAGGATGCTGGAGGTCTTCAGGATTTTTTCCGACCACTTCCAAACTCAGGCAGCAGGTCCCGCAGGCTGGATGATTTTCAAATGTCCTGAGCCTCCGAGGGTGAACCCCACACTCACCCAGCCTGTGGCCCGCTTGTTCTCAGCAGCCTCCTGTATCAAGTGTGGCTTCCCCTTACTCTGGGCCTTGGCTAGCACTCCATATAAACTGCAATTACTGTTTTCTGAAGCAGTTCGGCAGAGAAGACTGGCTCAGAAAGGGTCTGGGGCAGCTCCCTTCCCCCTCAGCTCTGTTTACCCAGTGTCACCTGACTCTCTGCTACACCCCAAACTCCTCCTGGACCTGAGGACCTGAGTGAATCCCTGTCTTCCTCTACAGCTTCTTTTACTAAGGGCCACATAACTATGGTCAGAGTGCCTAAGAAGAGAGCCTTGGCTCCCCTGTCGCTGGAAGCAGGACGTTGAGCCGGTCACTCAGCTGCTAATGAACCCCTTCTGACCTGAGAGTCTTTCAGGAGTGACTTGAATTAAGTCATTCAGCCAGGTGCCAGCTGTAGGTAGCCTGAAACTGCCCCATTTGCCTCTACATCTGCTGCCCTCCCCCCAGTTGCTTCCAGAGGCTGAGGATGGTGGAACCGTGGGGTTACCAGAGTCAGGAGTGAGCCCTAACTAACCCTTCAGCTCTATGCCCCTCCCCTTTTAAAAAAATGTGTATGGTGTTCGGTCTGTATGTATTTTTTGTGTGCCATTTTTGTGCCTGGTGCCCATGGAGGCCAGAAGGGAGAACTGGTCCCTCCAGAACTGGAGTTAGAAATGGTTGTAAACCACCATGTAGATGCTAGGAATTGAGCCCTGGTCCTTTGGAAGAGCGGCTAGTGCTCTTACCTGCTGAGTCCCAGCCAATCTTCGACTTTATGGAAACAGAGCAGAGACGTTGACTCCTAGGTTGGGCCTTGGCCTGGAATTTGAAGAATTGAACATTAATGTAGAAGAGTTGGCCTGATGGGTGGGGGTAGGGGGCGGTGGTGGAGCTGGAATTCCCAACAAGCTACAGAGAGGTGGTCTGGGCTTTCCAGGGAGTACAAGAAAGAGAGGCCGTGGGATGAGGGTGCTTCTGCTGATCTTCTCACGATGCTTTCCCTTCAGCCGTGGAGACTCAGAGCACCAGCTCCGAGGAGATGGTGCCCAGCTCTCCCTCACCCCCACCACCTCCTCGGGTCTATAAGCCGTGCTTTGTATGCAACGACAAGTCTTCCGGCTACCACTACGGGGTCAGCTCCTGTGAAGGCTGCAAGGTGCGTATCTGGTGGGGCCGGTGAGTTTAGGACTCAGGGTGGCCTGGGCTTATGATCAGACATGGGAATGCAAGGTTGGGGATGTAGCCTAGTTGGGGAAGTGCCCGTTTGGCATACTCAAAAACTCCCAATAGACCCTCCTGTGCCAACGGCCTAGAGGCGGAGGCAGGCAGATCCCTGTGAGTTCGAGGCCAGCCTGATCTACAGAGCTAGTTTCAGGACACACAAAGAAACCTTCTTGGAGAACCGAAAATCAATGAATAAATGACTAGATAAATAAAAAAATTATTTTAAAGACAGGGGACCCAGGTGCTGTGTTCACACGAGTTTGTTTTTGCCTGTGAGGGACGAGGGACTGCTCTGGACATAGATGATTAACTGACTGGGTGAGGTGCTAAGGATCTAGCTCAGTGGTAGAATGCTTGCATAGTGTGCAGAAGGTTTGATCACACATGCATGTGCGCATGCACACACACACACACACACACACACTCATGCGCCCCAAACAAACAAAACACTAGACTGGTCAGGTCTAGCTAGGGCCACTTGTTTTGTTTGAGAAATACAGGTATGCCCAGGACCCTGTTTAGTGACACTCCTGCTCCCAAATCCAGGGCTTCTTCAGACGCAGCATCCAGAAAAACATGGTGTATACGTGTCACCGCGACAAAAACTGTATCATCAACAAGGTAACCAGGAATCGGTGCCAGTACTGCCGGCTACAAAAGTGTTTCGAAGTGGGCATGTCCAAGGAAGGTGCGTTCTCCCCCATCCTGGCCTACCGTGTGGTTGTCCCTATTGCCTTCCCTGACCCTAGCCTGCCCTGTAACTGCTTTCCTCATCGAGACCAGTCCCTATTAGATCAGTTCCCTTCACCCTGTAGGCTGCAGCCTTTTACCATTCTCCGCTCTCTTTGAAACCTGGTGGGCCGAGGGTTTCTCTTCTGTTTGGTGGGACAGGAGGGCTGGGCTCATCCCTTCCCTCTCCTGTTCTTTCACGGGACAGATCCTGAGATGGCTCTGAGCTGGCCCCTCCTTTCCACCCCCCCCCCACCATTGTACTGCCAAGGCTATAAGTGGATATCCTGCCTGCATATCCTGCCCCCCTCCAACCCCCAGCTCCTGCAGGGCAACCGGAAGGGCAGGATGGAGCCGAATTGGCCTGGGGAGGGAGCCTGGCTGTAGGCTCTGGGTGGGGCTGGGGCAAACCAGCCTGGAAATAGGAGCCTATGTATCGGAGAGGGAAACTAAGGCACTAACATGTGTTCTTAGTGAGAACTGAGCCCAATAAGCTAGTCTGAAAGAGGAGGTCCAGCGGGAAAGTCTGAGGGCCCTGATCCTTCTCTTTGCCTCCAACCCCAAGCTGTAAGGAACGACCGGAACAAGAAGAAAAAGGAGGTAAAGGAGGAAGGCCCTCCAGACAACTACGAACTGAGTCCACAGTTAGAGGAGCTCATCACCAAGGTCAGCAAAGCCCACCAGGAGACTTTCCCCTCACTCTGCCAGCTGGGCAAGTACACCACGGTGAGGAGTGGGCAGAGTCTGGGGGTGGGGCGGTGGGGAGAGTGCCCAGGGGGAGGCTTCATGTCTCATCTCACTTCTCCCCTGCAGAACTCCAGCGCAGATCACCGGGTGCAACTGGACCTGGGGCTGTGGGACAAGTTCAGTGAGCTGGCCACCAAATGCATCATCAAGATTGTGGAGTTTGCGAAGCGGCTGCCTGGTTTTACAGGACTCAGCATTGCCGACCAGATCACGCTGCTCAAGGCCGCCTGCCTGGACATCCTAGTGAGTTAGGCAGACGAGTTCTGGACCACTTTGACCCTCTTCTACCACCGCCGCCGCCGCTGCCTTGTCCTTCCCCCTTCTCCTCTACCTAAGCTCTTTTTGTCTTGGCCATTGCCTCCTGGTTTGCCTAGCCTCCGCTTCCCAGTCTCAGAGTTCCACCTCTCTGCCTTACTCCTCAGGTTCTGGCTTTACTTACTGGGAACCGAACCTACTTAGGAGTCCTTCCTCGGGGGCAGCACTAACCGTTGTCCATACCCCCTACCTCCAGATGCTACGGATCTGTACAAGGTATACCCCAGAGCAAGACACCATGACATTCTCGGATGGGCTGACCCTGAACCGAACCCAGATGCACAATGCTGGCTTTGGGCCCCTTACAGACCTCGTCTTCGCCTTTGCCGGGCAGCTCCTGCCCTTGGAGATGGATGACACGGAGACTGGGCTGCTTAGTGCTATCTGCCTCATCTGTGGAGGTGCGGGGGCGCCCCCTGGCGTCTGCATGGGTTCCCTCTCCCACCGGACTCCATCCGCAGTTTGGCCAGGTGGCAGAGCTTGGGGGTCACTTCCCTTGAAACTATTCCCGTCGATTCCCGTCGACCAACTGTATCCTACAGACTTCTCAGCTTATGTGTAGCCTTTCTGGCTAACCAAGCGAAGGGAAAAAGAAGGAGGCGGAGTCCTGAGGACTCTGAAGCCCTGGGTGCAGTGCTGGGATAGGAATTTGGTAGGAGTGATATCCTAGAACAAGGTCCTTACGACAGGGGAAATAACCCGGAGGGTTCAGTGACAGGAGTAAGGGTTGATGAGACCATCTGGCTTTGAGGCCCTCAGAGTAAGGTCTGCTAGGCATCAGCCGCCTGTCCCTGTGTCCTTCCCCGTCTCATCCGTTGTCTTTGTATAGACCGAATGGACCTGGAAGAACCCGAGAAGGTGGACAAGCTGCAGGAGCCCCTGTTGGAAGCCCTGAGGCTTTATGCCCGGCGACGGAGACCCAGCCAACCCTACATGTTTCCAAGGATGCTCATGAAAATCACAGACCTCCGGGGCATCAGCACTAAGGGTTAGTTCTGAGTCAACCCCCCTCTCGCTCCCCAGAGCTGCAGGTCTCCTGAGTCACATAGGCGGACAGGCACAGGCAGGAAGAGAAAGGAACTGAGAATCCAGTGACCTCCATGGTGTCCTGGCTTGACGTCTACATCCTAATGGGCAAAATTTTTGGGGGGAATTTGGGACAAATTCTTTTCGGTTTTGGTTTGGTCACTGCTCTCTCTGTGTGTGTGTGTGTGTGTGTGTGTGTGTGTGTGTGTGTGTGTGTGTGTGTGTGTTGTGTGTGTGTTGTGTGTTGCTAGGGTAGAACCCCATGCCCTGCATATACTAGGGAAATGATCTAAGTGATCTTTCTTTACTTTTTCTTTTTTTAAGATTTATTTATCTATTATATGTAAGTACACTGTCGCTGTCTTCAGACACACCAGAAGAGGGCATCAGATCTCATTACGGTTATGAGCTACTATGTGGTTGCTGGGATTTGAACTCAGGACCTCTGGAAGAACAGTCAGTGCCCTTAACCACTGAGCCATCTCTCCAGCCCCCTCCTTTACTTTTTTATGCCTTATATTTTCTGTTTGGAAACTAGATGGGCTAAACTTAATCCCACCTCAGAGCTTACCATAAGGACTAAGTGACTGCACTACATAGCATACTTAGAGAGGAGAACTTAGAGCCATGCGTGGTGGGTGGTTCATGCATGTCATTTCAGTACGAGGGACGCTGAGGCAGGAGGCTTACTTGGAGTTCATGAATACAAGGCTAGCCTGGACACTTCTACTATCACAGTGTTTGTAACATCATGAGTATTTGATAAACATTTCCATGAACGTTATTAAAAACCGGCCTTGCAAAAAAAAAAAAAAAAAAAAAAACCAGCCTTGCAACAGCTGGAAATCCTGGGCATTAGAGTCTGGCTGCCCTGCTGGGAAACGGAGCTGGAAGTCGCATATGGTGTGTCTTCAAAAAAATATATTACAACTCGGAGGTGATGGGGCACACCTTTAATCCCAGGCCCCAGGAGGCAGAGGCAGGAAGGACTCTGTGAGTTCGAGGTTAGCCTAGTCTACAGAGTGAGTTCCAGGACAACCAGAGCTGCACAGAGAAACCCTGGCCTGAGAAACAAACAAACAAACAAACAAAAACCAAAGAAATATTTTGTTTATTTATTGGTTGATTGATTGATTGTATAGGGGCTGTTCTTGGTCACTGCATAATGCAGAGATCAGGGGCAGTCACTCACGGGAGTAATTTCTGTTCCACATTGGGGGGGAGGGGGGAGCGCCATAGCTTGTGTGTGGAGGTCAGAAGGCCAACTTGGTAGAGTTGGTTCTCCCCGTTCAGCTGGATGTAGGTTCTCGCATCAGTCAGGTTGTCAGACTACATAAGCACATTATACACTGAGCTGTCTGCCATCTCACAGACCCACAGTGCAGTTTTGAAAAGATGTCGAGCATGGTGGCTCACGCCCAGCACCCAGGGGGCAGAGGCAGGCAGATCTCTGTGAATCCAAGACCAGCCTGGTTTACACAATGAGTCCCAGGACAACTAGGACTACACAGAGAAATCCTATCTCAAAAGAACAAGCAAACAAACAATAAAATAAAATAAAGGAAGGAAGGAAGAAGAGACGACCGGAGGTCTGGAGAGATGGTTCAGGTTTTAAGAGCACTGGCATTTCTTCTGGAGGTCCTGAGTTCAAGTCCCAGCACCCTGTGGTAGCTCGCAGCTAATTACAGCTGTAGTCCCATGGGATCCGGTACCCTCTGCTGGTGTGCACAAGTACTGCAGACAAGTCACTCACAGACACCCTGAGAGTTAGGCATGGTGATTGTAGCACACTGGAGGCAGAGGCAGGAGGATTGCTACTGGTTCAAAGTTCAAGGCTGGCCAGAGCAACATAGTAAGACTCCATCAAATCAGAGAGAGAGAGAGAGAGAGAGAGAGAGAGAGAGAGAGATTGATTGATTGATTGATTGATTGATTGATTGAGATTGAACTGAAGCTGCATGCTTTGGCCTGCACCTCTGACCCCGGAGGATGGCTGCATGCAGGTTTGAGGTCACATGACAGAGGTCGGCGATATCCAGGGTTCCTGTCTCTAAAGACAGCGGAAGCTTGAAAGAAGGAGTCAGGCAGCAGGCTAGGTGAAGTTCAAGGCAGGGTGGGAGCACCCATGGAGCACCACAGGAAGTAAGAGGGTGAAGTCTCACCAGGAGTGGCAGGTCTGAGCTGCGAGCACCTGTGAGGCAGAGGGCGGGACTCCACCCATGCACTTCTGATCCTCCTTGCTTCTCTCTGTAGGAGCAGAAAGAGCTATAACCCTCAAGATGGAGATTCCAGGCCCGATGCCCCCCCTGATCCGAGAGATGCTGGAGAACCCTGAGATGTTTGAGGACGACTCCTCGAAGCCTGGCCCCCACCCCAAGGCTTCCAGTGAGGATGAAGCTCCAGGGAGCCAGGGAAAACGGGGCCAAAGTCCCCAACCTGACCAGGGCCCCTGACCTACCCAACTGTGGGGTTGGGCCCCAGGCAGCAGACTGACCATTTCCCAGATACCGCCAGTGACTGGGGGAGGACCTGCCCCGCCCACTCCCCACCCTTTCAAGAGCTCGTTGTTTTGCCAAAGTTTCTAGGGGTGCCTGTGTTCATCCCTGTCCTGTTCTAACTGGCTCCCTCTACAGTCCCAAGGGACTGCCGCGCACCTACCCGAAGAGCCGGAGAAGGGGCTAGCCTGGGTCTAGACTCTAAAATCTCAGCACTGCCTTTCAGATTCAGGCCACAGGTTCCCCACGCAAGAGGAAGCCCCGCCTTCCCATAGCCCTTTCCTCTGCCAGGTGCTTGGGCCTCTGGGAGCAAACAGGAACACTAGAGACCAAAAGGGGGGCCCTCGGGGAGGGCTGAGCCCACCCTTGCGCCCCACCCTGAGCGCCTGACGCCGCGTGATGAAACTGCCTCGCTCAGTGCCCTCTGTGCCCCATCCTAATCCTCCTGCCAGGTGTAGGGGCAGGCTGGGGCCTGCATTTCTGGGGTGGGGCCTGAGGGAGAAGGGAGAAATGTGAGCCCATTCTGTACCTCTGCTGAAGTACGGCACTCATCCTGGGCCCTCCATTTTATAAGCCTCTCCCTTACTCCTGTCGCGTGCCTTGGCCTCCCGCCCTCATAAACGCCATCAGGCAGGGCCCTCCTACACTACAGAGGGGCCAGGGGTCCCTCTCCTAGTGCCTTCTACCCTTGACCCCCCAGAGCAGCTTGGCCCCGGGGAGGGGAGATGCTGCTTAGCTGATCCCACCCTGACCCAGAGGAAGGCCTCTATTTATTTATTAGCTTTTGTTTACACCCTGGAATGACCCCTTCCTCCAGGGGTCTTGGGAGGGGGAGCCCAGGGCCTCTGTGACCCCCCCTCCTTTCTTTCCCCAAGCCCCCAGTTTATATTTAGCTGCCAAATAAGATTCTTGCAGGCTCCCCCTTTTCTCTGGGGGGTTAGGGTGCTGTCCCCTCCCCTCTGTTTACATCTCCTACCCCGCTGTTCGCATATTGCTGAGTTTTCTATTTTTGCAAAATAAAGTGATGGAAACTCAACAGGGCGTGGATCCCTCTAAAGTCACCCAAGTCAGGGGAGTGACCTGCAGGCCTGGAGGAGAAGCTGGGCCCGGTGGTGGAGCTGCTAATGGACTTTATAGTTTTCTTAGGGGAGCAGAATACCAAGTATGATTGGGGGAGGGGGCGGTGGCAAGGGAGGGCTGCACGGTGTGGGAGCCACTCTGAATGGCCTCTCCCCCACCCCCATAGCCAGCAGTGAGTTCTTGCATTAGGTGGGATCCTGTGGATTCATGCTACACCTAGTTATGTATTTGCCGGCTCTGGGCAGTGATCTGAGCTGCCATTTTTTTTTTTTTTTTTTTTTTTTTGCAAATAGTCCCGGCCTGAAAGACCTGCCACACTTAAGCTTTACAGTGTTTTTAGAGTTCGTTTGTTTGAGAAAGGGTCTCACTGTAACTCACCCTGGCCTCCAACTCGAAATCCTCCTCCCTCAACCTCCTGAGTGCTAGATCACAGGCCTGAGACACCACTCTTGGCTCAGTGTGGAACTGAGTCTCAGGGACCTCTCCCATCCTCGGCGACCACACTATCACCTTATGACCCACTCATTGGTGACTTCTCTTTCACCCTGTGACCTCCGTCCCTTCCACAGCCCTCAGGTCACTTCGTCTCCTAATGTTCTTTACCTTCTCCTTCAGGCCTTCACTCTGCCCCATCCCTTTGGAAGACAATTGCCCTCCACCACTGCCCCTTGCTCTCTGTGACTCCCCCTACAGCCCCCACTGAGCCCTGGGACAGCGCTTTCCTTACCTTGCTCCTGGCTTCTCTCCACCGGTGACCTGAGCTATGGGAAGGAGGTGGGTGTGGGACAGGGGAGGCAAGAAGAGGAGGGGGGAAAGCAGAAGAAGAAAGTGAAAGAAGATTTAGAGGAAACCACAGGGCCAGGGGAAAAGAGGGCATTGTCATGGTTACCATCGGTTGAGGGGGAAGGGCAGAAGGTCTGGCTGTTCCTTAACCTGGAGCCAGCTAGGGCTCACCCAGAGGACTCCCCTCCTGTTTCTTCCAGCAGCTCCCCTTTCCGGAGCATCTATTTGCAATAGGAATAGTTTTGCTCTGTGACGACAGCAGGGGAGCCAACAGGACTTGTCTGTGCTCACCGGGAACGTGCTTCCTGTAGGGAACCTCTACCAGCACTGAAGAGCAGCACTGCTCTCAATGGTCAGCTGAGGTCCAGGAGAAAATCCCATTTTTATTTACAGAACTCGTTCTCCCCTTAGTTATCCGACCTCACCCCCAGCTGCTGTTGCTGCACTCTTTCCCAGACTCCACCTCTGTCCTGGCCCCTGGACCCCCAGTGGTACCTGCAGACTTGGCCATCTGCCTCTCTCTGAGTTGCCTACTGAGACCCTTAAAGCCTCTACCTTCTCTCCCCTTAGACCCCTCCCCTCATTCCTACAGATACTGCCTCTCCCTTCCAAGTGATGGAGACTGAACCCAAGGGCTCTTGAGAGCAAGTATCTTCCCCCCACCCCACCCCCGCCCTCATCGTACCAGGTGGTCTCTTAAACAGGCAGCATCTTATTTTTACCACGATCTCAGTGCAGATGAATTAGCAGCCACGGGAAGTTCCCCCCTTCCTAACGTCGTGACCCCCTTAATCCAGTTCCTCACGCTGCAGTGATTCTCCCCCCCCCAAAAACAAAATCATCTTCATTGCTTCTTCATAACTACAATGTCTGCTTCTGTTATGAATCATCGTAACGCCAATATCTGGTATCTCGGATGGTCTTGGGCAACCCCTGTGAAAGGGTTGTTCAACTCCTATGGAGTCGTGACTCACAGGCTTGTGAAACCCTGGTACAGCTAAGGAGTTTTACTACGTCCTGTTCATCCTGTTGACGAGGGACAGCCAGGATTTTTAACTCAGACAGGTTGGCCTCAGAGCCCAAGTAGTTTAGCGGTTAGGAGTTCGAGACTTCTGGGGAAAGACCTCCACGCAATCCAGATTATAATTAGTTAAATTTATTGATACTGGTAGTGGGACAGCAATCTCTGAGCCAACTTAGACACTGTCACTCAAAGGGGGACAAGGAAAGGATTTTTTTTTTTTTTTAAAGATGAAGACCACCACACGGTCTTGAGTATTGGCATAAGCAAGCCAAGAGCTGTTTGGCTCTGCCAAGATTAGGCTGTCAAGGGGACCTCACGGTAGTCCTTGAATGTCTGCACAAGAATGTTAGAGAAAACAAAAAACAACATCAACAACAGCAACAAATACCAGTTACTCCAAAACAAGTACGGATGTATGCTTCTGAGGGGAGGCCAGTGTGTCAGGGTCATTAGGAACTTACCTTCCACGGACTGGTGTCAAAAGACAAATGGCTAGTGGAACCAAGATGGCTACCTAGCATAAAATGTAGTCATCACAACACAATGGTCCCTGAGCTTTCCAAAGGAACGTAAGCCATCTTCCTTCGTGTTTCTTCCTGTCTGATGCCTTCCTCTCTGAGATACTGGAGAGATCATCGATTTTGGAAGGAAGCTGACCTGGATTTAAATTACAGCCCAGCCCCTTGGCTGCCTGTGTGACATTTTGTGAAGTTGGTCTCTCTTTAAATTCTCAGCCTCAATCTCTTCAGTCTGTGGTATGTGTGGGGGCAGGGGTGGGGGCACCGCCACTATCTGACACGGTGCTTGTGACCCTTAATTGTGCTCCTTGATAGTTTAGCACATGAGCAGAGCTTAGTAGATGGGACTTCTAGGTCCTTTCTTTACCCAGCCCTCTCCTATCTGCTCCACCTTCTGATAGATCAGTCACCCTCCGAGAGTCCCCCACCCCAGGGTGTGTCACTTCCTCCTCTGCAGCCTCTAGATCTGTACACAAAGGCTGCTGCTACTGCCACCAGCAGAGGAAGGGCTGCTCCGCCAGCACCTGTGAGTACCATCAGGGCAGCAGCCCACCCTCCTCCTCCCTACTTGTTCCCTACCTCTCTGGAAGAAAGCTGTGATCTGGGCTCTCCAGTGCCCTGTCTAGTCTTGAGGAAGGCTCTGAACCCCTCTTTGCACTCCCGTGGTCCCCGTTATTCCTTTCTCTGCTATCACAGCCTCCTGCTGCTCATCCATTCGTTTCTCCAGGGGAGCCAGAGGGAGGGAAGGAGATCATGATGCTATACATAAGTGTTTTCTGTGAGCCAAGGCTTACCCCAGCCAACATGGGCTTTCTCCCTGTCTGTCCCTGGCTGCTCCTTGCAGCTTGGTGCCTTTTGCACAGTCCAGAATCCTTCCCATTTGGTACTTTAGCCACAGACCTCTCATTCCTGGCCTACTGAGGCTTGAATTACACATGTGCACACTCACACACACTCACACACATGCATGCGTGCACAGCAGGAGACAGACAGCAAGTGGCAAGATATGCATGGATTGCCAAAGAAGGAAGAAGGGGACAGAATTGAGAGGGGCGGGGGAGGCCATGTATGAGTTCAGAGGCCCCTTTAGAAGAGATGGGTGGACTTGATGCCTCTGTCTCTGGAACAGGGTGGAAGTGGAGCCCCATCTATGAGATAAAGTCAAAGCTAAACTTTGTGCTGCAGAGTCTCGAGCCTCCCTGACCACAGCACAGAAAGCACGCAGGTCTGAGGTTTCAGTGAGGCTAAGCCTGGGGTCAGCCTCTCCCTGAGAGCAGAAGCTCTGTAATGTACTACACCCATCTGAGGTCACATGGGTTGGTGAGCAGGATGGGGTGTTCAACGGCTCAGTACCCCACCCTTCCCCACACTCCCTGTAGAGAGCATCAGTTCTTGACCCTGGACCCAGGCTGAGGAGAAGGTGGGTGCTTTTCGGTAGACTCTTGTACACTTCTGGTGACCATGGGAACGCCACAGCACAATCCCTAGGGAGCTGATGCTGTGGATGATTAGCAATGCTGCGAACCAATGATGGCTGCTGGGTGCCCCTGCATGTCTTCCAGAAAGTTCCTAGAGAGTCATATGCACATGTGTGAGAACCGCATGTGCTTTCCTGAGTGTCATGATTAGTAACAGTAGGCCATTAGAAACCAGTATGTTTTGGAGGCTGGAGAGAGCGTTCAGTGGTTAAGAGCACTCGTTGCTCTCACAGAGCATCCAGGGTTGACACCCCCCACCAGCACCCACATATCGCTTAACAACCATCCATAAGTCCAGTGGCAAGGGACCTGACGCCTCTTCTGAGCTCTGAGGGCACGCGTGTAGTGCAACGATTTACATACACATCAAGTAAAAGGAGTAAATCCAACAGCAACAACAAAAACCTAAAAGGAAGGGAAGAAACTATTAAGTTTTTATGTGAAGTTGAAGGTGGAAAGGAGGGGTTTTAACATGCTACACAGACGCTGGGCTAGGCAGCCACATTCATCAGACCCCAAATGATTGAATGTGACGCTCATCACAGTGGGAATTTAAAAGGAAATTCTTGGGGTTTTTTTGACAGTATCTCTCTATGTAGCCCAGGCTGGCTTAGAACTCCTCAAGTAGACCAGGCTGGCCTTAAACTCACAGAGATCCAACCTACCTCTATCTACAGGTCTAGACCGCTAATGCACACACTTAGCTTTATGTCAGTGCCACATCCTTTTGATTATTTATTTTTGATTAATTTGAACGTCTTTTGAGACATGTAGTCTAGGCTGGCCTTGAACCCCTGTTCTCCCGGTGCTGGGATAACAGCATGCATTGCCCCATCCAACACCTTTTATTTTTGAACCATCACCCATTCAGTTTTTATTCATTTTAAAAATTTTTTTCCTTCGAGACAGGGTTTCTCTGTGTGGCCCTGGCTGTCCTGGAACTCAATTGGTAGACCAGGCTGGCTTCTGCCTCTCAGGTCTCTGGGGTTAAAGGTGTGTGCCACCACAGCCAGCTGGGCCTGATCAATTTTTAAAATTAACTAACTAATCAATGTTTGCAGTGCAACCTAGGACCTTACGCATAATCACACTTCCCACCACCGAACTCTCCAGCCACAGAAAATTTGGCTGGGTATGGCCACTCACACCTGTCATCCTAGTACTTGAAAGGGCAAAGCCATGAGTTCAAGGCCAGCCTGGGCTACACAGTGAGGCTCAGGCCAGCCAGGTCCCTGTCTCCAAAACACCAACACCAAAGCAACAACAGAAAAGCAACCGGAGGGTTTGCTTAGTGAGCAAATATGCCTGCAGATGACGAGCCTGCTGCCCTGTCCCACAAGTTGTCCTCTGACCCCCACAAACACGCTATAACATGCTGTGCTCTGTGCATGCTCTCTGCTACCAAGGAGAATAACATGCAAAACAAAACTAAGCTAAATGCACCACGCTGGAGATATAGCAGATATAATGTGACTAAGAGGCTCTTCTCAAGGACTTGGGTTCGGTTTCCATGACAGCTTACAGCCATCTATAACTTCTGCCCTCCAAGGGCACCAGCCACACACGTGGTGCACAGACACAATAATAAAATGAAATATAAATCCCAACATCAAAGGGGGATTTCTTCTTAGGCATCCTTCCTCTGGCTACTGCGTTCCCTGTGTGAAGCCACCTTTCCCTGAGCACACAGGTCCCCATCTCTACTCCTCGCCTCTCTTCCGCTCTTCTAGACTCGAAGGCTGCCGAATAGTTTACTCAATTCCTTCACTTGACAGATATGGAGGCTGAGGCGGGGGAAGTGAGAGGCAGGCAGGGCTCGGTGTGCTACGGAACCATTGAGGGATCTAGGTGGGATAGAACCTGGTGCTGCCTGAACTGCGGCCTGGAAAAGATTGGGGTGCAGATGTTTCTGTTCCAGACTGTCCCGCCCTCTTTCCTTCCTGCCTTCTTTTTGTTTTTGAGAGAGATCTCATTGTATAACCCTGCCTTGCCTGTAGCTCACTGCGAACACCAGGCTGGCCTCAAAAATCACAGAGATCTATCTGTCTCTGCGTCCCACATGTACCACTGGATTAAAAAAAGAAAAGTATGTGGGGGTTGGGGATTTAGCTCAGTGGTAGAGCGCTTGCCTAGCAAGCACAAGGCCCTGGGTTCGGTCCTCAGTTCCAACAACAACAACAACAACAACAACAACAACAACAACAAAAAAGTATGCATACGCAGGTGTATCTGTGTGGATATGTGCATGGGTTCAGATGCCTATGGAAAGGGAGTTACAGGCAGTGGTGAGATGCCTGAAGCAGGCTGGGAATAGAATTCAGGTTTTCCAGAAAACAGTGTGTGGTTTTCCACCCCCTTAGATTTTATTGATTTTTATTTTATGAATATGAGTGCTTCTTACTGTATGTACATCTATGCACCACATGCATGACTTAGAGGCTGAAGAGTATGTTGGATCCTCTGGAACTAGAGATACAGAAAGTTGTGAGCTGGCATACCATGTGGGTGCTACGAATGGAACCCAGGATGGAAGGGCATTTTTTTTTTAAAGATTTTATTATTTCATGTATGTGAGTACACTGTGACTGTCTTCATGCACACCAGAAGAGGGCATCAGATCCCATTACAGATGGTTGTGAGCCACCATGTGATTGCTGGGATTTGAACTCAGGCCCTCTGGAAGAGCAGCCAGTGCTCTTAACCACTGAGCCATCTCCAAAGCTCACAGACCCTTCCTTAAGCTACTCTGTCCACCCTGGGTACCTGAAGCCTATACAAAGGCTGATAGGTCTCTGAGACCCCTCCCTTGCTCTGGCATCTGTCCTTCCCACCATTTTGGAAAAGCTGCTGAATCCATAGAGGGATGTGAAACTGAGGAGAGATCCCGAGTTGGGGTAAGGTGTGGCTTGGCAACCACAAGCTAAGTTTAGAGGACCAGAGCTTGGGCCCTCCCTGAGGACCCATGTGTCTGTCTTTATATTCCATTATAGGCCATGGTGGATTCATCAACTGTTCTCATTTTTCTGCTCGTTCTGGGCGGAGGTCAGAGTGAGTTAGATACCAAGATTACGTCCTCGGGGGAGACCACAGAATGGGAGGATCCTGACCTGTCTCCACAGGGATCCTGCCAGCCAGCTCCATCCTGCCAGAAGTGTATACTCTCACACCCCAGCTGTGCATGGTGCAAGCAACTGGTAAACATGGGTCTGCGGCTCCTGAACACGTGGGGATGCGTGTTGGGTGGGCATATTTGTGATTTTTCTGGGTATACTCCTCAGTCTCACGTGTGGCTGAATTTGGACAGACAGGATTCCGATGTGTGACTCATATGCACATAAGTTTCTGTGCATACGTGGACGGAACCCGTGACCCATGAGCTCAGAGGAAGATGTCCTTGTGGGAGTTCATGCTTCTGCATGTGAGAAAGTGGCCTGTTAAATTCTGTGACAATATGCAACAGAAAAATATCTCTTATGAATTGAGAGGCTTGGAATTCAAGAGCAAAGTGCTGGCCCATTTGGTTCTCTCTGGACGATTTTTCCTGGCTTAGAGATGGGCCACCTTCTTGTTATATTATTACATGGGAGTTGGGGTTTGGGGAGAGGGTCCCTCTGCTGTGGATTCTTTTAAAATGATATTTATTTTATGTGAACGTGTGTTAGTATGTGGATGTGCACCCCATGTCTGCAGGCATCTGTCAAGGACAAAAAAGGGCATTGGATCCCTTAGAAGTGGAGTTACCATGTAAACCACCATTCGGGTGCTGGGAATTGAACTTGTGTTTCTCTGGAAGAGCAGTGAGTGAGGTTAACCACTGAGCCACCTCTCCAGCCCTACCTGTCACATCTGAAGAGGGCACATCCCATCGTGAGGGTCTTACCCTTAGGACTTCACCTAAACCCAACCATTGCCCAAAGGCCTCACCTCACATACCATCACAACGAGAGTTAAAACATTAAACCCAGGTGGGGAATTGTGGCACATGCCTTTAATTCAAGCACTTGGGTGGCAGAGGAAGCAGGTCTCTGTGAGTTCGAACCCAGCCTGGTCTACAACACAGATTCTAGGACAGACAGAGCTACATATTGAGGTTCTGTCTCGACAGTAGTAGATAGATGGATGGATAGATGATAGATAGATAGATAGATAGATAGATAGATAGATAGATAGATAGATAGACAGATGGAGGGACAGACAGACAGAGGGACAGACAGGTAACCACAGAGAATTTGGAAGAAGAATCTAGTCCATAGCAGAATGTGCATGATGGGGCTTCTGAGTCTGCCTCAGGTATGAATGTGTGGATCACTATTTCCCAGCATGCAACTTGGAGAAGGAAGTAAATGAAGGCTTCCAAAAGCCTGTGGACTTAGGTGAGAGTGGTGGGAGGAGGCCAGTGGGAAGGCCTGGGGTACCTGAGGGACCAAGGATGCTGCGGAGTGTGTAATCCTTGCTGGTCAAAAAAATGCTGTTCTTGATGGATGCCTTAAAGAGGAAGTGCTCCAAGAAGAGCTTCAGCGGCAGTCTCTCACAGGAAGATGGAGACTTAGATCAGTGCAGACTTGGTAAGTAAGATATAGGGCACACTGACAGGCAGCCATATTTACAACTGCCTAGAGGGACCAAGAAACCATTGATAGTGAAACTGGAAGATAGACTCTGTAGGCAGGGAGGTAGAGGTTCTAGACAGTGGCTAGAGAGATAAGACTCTGGGGACAGACGCTGATCTGTGTCTACCTCTTCCGTTCCCTAGGGGCTGGCACCAATGCCCACCGAGAAGCCACCTAACCATTTCCTTCCCCTGTGGCTTGTCAGTCAGTGTAGGGTACCAGACATAGTGAGTGTGTGTGTGTGTGTGTGTGCGCGCGCGCGGGCGCGCGGATGTGTCTGTCTTTATCATCCTCCTTCCCAGAAACTGGTGTGATTGACCGACCCCCTTCCTATTTTAATCTGGTCATGCAGGGGAAGTTGGACTACGGGGTGGTTTTTCTGTATCCTTGAGGTCCCAGAGATCTCAACCGGAAGTCTGTGGCTCTAGTGAGAAAGGATAGGTGGGAGGCTGCGGGGAAAGGGGAATTGAGATCAGGAAAAGGGGGAGGGACTGCTACAGGAAGTTGGGTGCTGATGAAGAAGAAAGGACTATAGGTTTTCCACAGTAGCTGTGGAGTACGTGAACTGTGAAAATAAATCAGGGCTCTGGGAAGCTGGTTGAGAACAGAGCGTGATGTGTAGGTGATTGCAGGCGGTGTGGTTTGCAGGATGGTGTTGGTAGTCGGGTTGAGGGCCATGGGAGCTGGGGTTCAGTGTGCCTCCTCTTGGTGTACAGAACTTCACTGCCTCGGGGGAGGCAGAGGCGAGGCGCTGCGCGCGGCGGGAGGAGCTACTGGCCCGTGGGTGCCCCGAGCAGGAGCTGGAGGAGCCGAGAGGCCACCAGGAGGTGCTGCAGGACAGGCCACTCAGCCAAGGAGACCGCGGCGAGGGGGCCACCCAGCTGGCCCCGCAGCGGATCCGCGTCACGTTGCGACCAGGTGAGTCTCGGGCGGCACAGGGTGCAGGTCTGTGCTGGCCTCGAATGCATTGGGCTGCAGAATCGAGCCTCCCCTTCTCTATCAGGGGAGCCCCAGAAATTCCGGGTCCGCTTTCTCCGAGCTGCGGGATATCCCGTGGACCTGTACTACCTTATGGACCTGAGCTATTCAATGAAGGACGACTTGGAACGTGTGCGCCAGCTCGGGCAAGCCCTGCTGCTCCGGCTGCGGGAGGTCACCCATTCTGTGCGCATAGGTGAGCATGTGCTACCCAGACCCTGCCAGCCCTTGTCACTACCTTTAGCTTCTACCACCACCTTAGAATCTCCCAGTATTTAACAGACTCGACTGTTGGATCTTGACATCTCTCCCAAGAGATACTCATCTAGGTCTAAGCTCGAGGGCCTTTAGGATTGACCGTTGGAGGATCCCATGCTGTACACGAAGGCCAGCTGAGGCGCAGAATCTAAGAGACTGTTCACACAGACATCCGCCCACCTGGACACTACCCTTATGCTACCTACCATCTCAACACAGTGTTTCTGGATAATCTAGATGCAACGTTCCTGTTCCTCATTCTGTAATGATTTTTCCCCCCATGGTTCAAAGGCGCCCCCTTGCCAGGTGGTGGTGATGCACACCTTTAATCCCAGCATTCAGGAGGCAGAGGCAGATAGAGCTCTGAGTTTGAGCACAGCCTGGTCTACAGAGCCACTTCCAGGACAGGCGACATAGAGAGACCTTGAATCAAAATAAACAAGCCCCCTCCAAAACACCTGCTCTGTGACACCTGCTGCTTCTACATTCTTTTCGTTCGTTCTTTCTTTTATTCTTTCTTTCTTTCTTTTTTTTTTGTTTTTGTTTTCTTTTTTTCGGAGCTGGGGACCGAACCCAGGGCCTTGTGCTTGCTAGGCAAGCGCTCTACCGCTGAACTAAATCCCCAACCCCCTTTCTTTTTTTTTTAAAGATCTATTCATTTATTATATATAAGTACACCAGAAGAGGGCATCGGATCTCTTTACAGATGGTTGTGAGCCACCATGTGGTTGCTGGGAATTGAACTCAGGACCTCTGGAAGAGCAGTCGGTGCTCTTAACCACTGAGCCATCTCTCCAGCCCGGCATTGTTGTTCTTATGGGGATTCAAGCCTTTTCAGCTCCTTCAATCCTTTCTCTAATGCTTCTACATTCTTTTTTTTTTTTCCCTTTGGTTCTTTTTTTTGGAGCTGGGGCCCGAACCCAGGGCCTTGCGCTTCCTAGGCAAGCGCTCTACCACTGAGCTAAATCCCCAACCCATGCTTCTACATTCTTGACCCTGGTAGCCTCAACCTCTAGGAAGCCTGGCTGCTGCTGTTGGGTCCTCCTCTTCATCTCCCCCATTCCCATGTTTTTGAGCCACATTTTCGTCCTCGCCGTACCAGGTCCCTGTCATCTAGGTGTAACCTCCTGTCTGAGTGTTTAGCAGGGACTCTTACATCCCATCGACACCCTGTGACCCCTGGCATGGCCTCATTGCTTTCCGCTTGCAGGTTTTGGCTCCTTTGTGGACAAAACGGTGCTACCCTTTGTAAGCACAGTGCCCTCCAAGCTTAACCACCCATGCCCCAGCCGGTTGGAGCGCTGTCAGGCACCCTTCAGCTATCACCACGTGTTGCCCCTCACCAGGGATGCTCAAGCCTTCGAGAGAGAGGTGGGACGCCAGAACGTCTCTGGCAACCTGGACTCACCCGAAGGAGGCTTTGATGCCATTTTACAGGCTGCTCTTTGCCAGGTGAGATGGGGTTAGAATCGGAGCCCAGGAGCTGTCTGGGGCTAGGACTGGCTGTGACAGGTATGAGGTCCATCCATATCACCTCACTGAGGTGTGCGTGCTTACCCTAACAGTTATCTGGTAAGGTTATGCTATCCTGAAGAAGAGGCACCTTTCCCAGAGCTTGGAGCAGAGAATTAGAGATGGGAAGGGGGGACAGACAAACCAACTTAGAACCATCCTTCCGATTTCTTCGACTGGGGTGGCTCAAATGCCACGGCCAGGTATACAGGCTGCCCCCTTACCCCTCAGGAGCAGATTGGCTGGAGAAATGTGTCCCGGCTTCTGGTGTTCACTTCAGACGATACGTTCCACACAGCCGGGGATGGGAAACTGGGTGGCATTTTCATGCCCAGTGATGGGCGGTGCCACCTGGACAGCAACGGTGTCTACACTAACAGCGCAGAGTTTGTGAGTCCTCCCTCCCTCCCCCATCTGAGCCTCAGCTCTTCTTTCTGGACTCTTTGGCTCTCATGATTCTCACCGGATAGCATCCCGTGACACTGCCGTCTTTCGGGGTCTCTCCTGCTAGTGGGATTCTGGGTCCTGGCTTTCTTTGTTCAATCTGAGCTTACTTGGCACACTGGAGGGAGACCAGCAACAGTCGCCTGTTCCTTCCTTGCCTCAGGACTATCCCTCTGTGGGCCAAGTAGCCCAGGCTCTCACAGCAGCGAATATCCAACCTATCTTCGCTGTCACCGGCGCAACACTGCCCGTGTATCAGGTGAGAGTTCTCTGAGGAAAGGCCTCCAGTCCCCTCATTTCTTAGCCCCTGACTCCTCCCACACAACTCTTTCAGACCGCCCCCACCCCGCCCCCTCCCGCGCTTGCGCAGGAGCCCATTCTCTTAAAGCTTTATTCACCGTCTCTCTCCCCTCTTCCCAACACAGGAGCTGAGCCAGTTGATTCCCAAGTCTGCTGTCGGGGAGCTCAGCGAAGACTCCAGCAATGTGGTGCAGCTCATCATGGATGCTTACGACGTGAGTGGAGAGTAGGGGGTAGAGGCAGGGCAGGGGAGAGGGAGAAGGGTCCTCCGGGCATAGCTAAGAGTATGAGAGAACTTTGGGTTCTGCACTTTCGCAGTTCCTACCTACAGTTTGCACATGACTGCCCTTAGCTGTTCGTATACTCACATCCACAAATGTAATTATATGTTGTTGTTGTTGTTGTTGTTTTTTGCATATGGAAGATTGAACCTAAGGTTTTGTTGTGTTAGGCTATCACTCTGCCGCCAAACTACATTCCTTGCTGAGCCATAAGTCTATCACTTTTTATTAGTGTAAAAAATATGTAAGGACCGCTGGAGAGAAGGCTCAGCGGTTAAGAGCACTGACTGCCCTTCCAGAGGTCCTGAGTTCAATTCCCAGTAACCACATGGTGGCTCACAACCCTCTGTGATGGGATCTGATGCCCTCTTCTGGTGTCTGAAGACAGCTACAGTATACCTAAAATAAAATCTTTTTTTAAAAAAAGGATAAGAACATACATGCAGACAAAACATCCATATACATAAAATAACTTAAACATTTAAAAATGTAATATTTATACATACATATAATGTGTTTGGACCAAATCTACCACCCTGTTCTCTCCTCTACAGTTCACCACTAGACATCTACCATTTCCCCCTCTTGACTTCACATGATCTTTTTCTTTTTTGAGTATCCATGACTCCATTTAGTGTTACATGTATATAGACGAGTGTATATGTATGTACACGCATGTGCAAACATGTAGGTTTTTTGTTGTTGTTGTGTTTGTTTGTTTGGGTTTCTTTGAGACAGGGTTTTTCCATGTAGCCCAGGCTGTCCCGGAACTCACTGTGTAGCCCCGGCTGGCCTTGAACTCAGCGATCTGCCAGCCTCTGCCTCCTGAGCACTGGGCTCAAAGGTGTGTGTGCCCTTACCACTCGGCTGAAAAAAATTCTTGTAATTTGTAATCTATTATTTTGTGTTTGTGTGCACGTGTGCACGTGAGGTAGGCGTACATGAGTACCACAGTGCATATATAAGGCCAGAGTCAAGTTTGTGGGGTTAGTGCTCCCTTTGGACCGTTATGTTAAGGGTTCTGGGGATCTAACTAATCCAGGCTCTGGGCTGACCTGGCAAGTGCGTTTACTTGCTGAGGTGCCTCGCTGGTCAGAGCCTCACTGGTCAGAGCCTCGCTGGTCAGAGCCTCGCTTTTTATTTGGAGGCGTCGTGTATGTAGCATTGATCTGATTGGTCTACCCATACTCTTGCTTGGATTACCTTAGATTACCATCCTGTGTCACTGGGTCCTGCACCCCACCTGCTTCATAACTATTATCACCCCCATTTTACTGAGGCAATAGAGACAGGAAGCTAAGCATAAAGAATGGGGGACTCAGAGCTCACACTACATTTGTAACAAATCAGGGACAGAATTTTATAGAGCTTGAGTGTCTCTGAGCAGGAGGCTCATTTCTGCTCTAGACTGCAGATCTCTTTTTACTTTTCATTTATTTTATTTAAAGACTTATTTATTTATTATATATAAGTACACTGTCGCTGTCTTCAGACACACCAGAAGAGGGCATCAGATCCCACTACAGACGGTTGTGAGCCACCATGTGGTTACTGGGATTTGAACTCAGGACCTCTGGGAGAGCAGTCAGTGCTCTTAACCGCTGAGCCATCTCTCCAGCCCCCTACTTTTTATTTTTTTTAATTACAGGGTCTCTCTATGTAGCCCTGGCTGTCCTGGAACTCGTTGTGTAAACCAGGCTGGCCTTGAACTCACAGGGTCTCCTCTCCCCCATTCGGGGAGTCAAGGTGCCTAGCACCTTGCCTGGCTGTACTACATTTAATATCAAGGACCATATTATTATCTGGATGTGGTGTCACATGCCTGCCACTTCACACCTGGGAGGCAGAGACAGGAGGAATTTCCAAGGCCAGCTTGGGCTACAGGAGACCCTGACGTAATAAGCAAGAACAATGTGTCCTTGACCTCGGTGAAATGAGTGGAGATACAGAACTTAGTGGTTGCTTGCCCGGCATACCCAACGCCAATCTCTTGACCGTGGCGGGAAGTCTTGAGACAGTGCTGGCCTTTGCAGAGTAACCACACCGAAACCACGTCTGCCCGGTGGATCTTACCCACCATGGCTGTGTGTTCTGGTTTGGGTTTGATTGACAAACACACTGACCGCATGGACTGTCACACTGTGGCCCGGGTAGGTCTAGCCCTTGGGTGTTCCAAGATGGTTCTTCTTTCAGAAATGACTTCTTTTATTAATTAATTAATTAATTTATTTATTTATTTATTATATATAAGTACACTGTAGCTGTCTTCAGACACAGCAGAGGAGGGCATCAGATCCCATTACAGATGGTTGTTAGCCACCATGTGGTTGCTGGGATTTGAACTCAGGACCTCTGGAAGAGCAGTCGGTGCTCTTAACCACTGAGCCATCTCTCCAGCCCCAGAAATGACTTCTAACTGTGCAGAAGGGATCAGGTGTGACTGTGAGGGCAGGAAGCGGGGTGCGTCGGGGGAGGGGCTTGCTTTCACACGATGACATCCTCGCTCTCTTTCCACAGAACCTGTCATCCACCGTGACTCTTGAACACTCTTCGCTCCCACCTGGAGTCAGCATCTCTTTCGAGTCTCACTGTAGGGGTCCTGAGAAGAGTGAGGGTGAGGCTGGGGACCGGCGGGGACAGTGCAATCATGTCCGAGTCAACCAGATGGTAAGAGCCAGCCAGCCAGCCCAGCTGCAATAGATATGATTTCCCACTTACCTCCACGGGGGAGAAGTGGGCGTGGAAGTGGGAAACAAGCAGAAGAACCCATGGGATCGCCATTGAGGAGGGGTGCACTTTCACTTGTTCTTAGTTTGCTAAGGGCCAGGATTCTGTGTGGTTGGTGGACTCTGTGTGTGTATGTGTGTCTGTGTGCGTCTGTACATGAGGGTGTGTATAGCTTTGTCTGGTCCTCCTGTCTTCAGTGTGTGAGGATGTGTGTGTGTACCAGAGGTGGTGTGTGTACATGAGTGTGTATGTACATGAGGGCGTGTGTGTGCACAGCTTTGTCTGGTCCTCCTGTCTTCAGTGTGTGAGGATGTGTGTGTGTACCAGAGGTGGTGTGTGTACATGAGTGTGTATGTACATGAGGGCGTGTGTGTGCACAGCTTTGTCTGGTCCTCCTGTCTTCAGTGTGTGAGGATGTGTGTGTGTGTGTAGGACATGAGTGTGTGTGTACAGTGTGCACAGCAGTCTGGTCCCTGTCTGTGTGGGAGTGTGTGTGTGGTGTGTGTGCATGAGTGTGTGTACATGAGGGCGTGTGTGCACAGCTTTGTCTGGTCCTCCTGTCTTCAGTGTGTGAGGATGTGTGTGTGTACCAGAGGTGGTGTGTGTACATGAGTGTGTGTGTACATGAGGGTGTGTGTGCACAGCTTTGTCTGGTCTTCCTGTCTTCAGTGTGTGAGGATGTGTGTGTGTACCAGAGGTGGTGTGTGTACATGAGTGTGTATGTACATGAGGGCGTGTGTGTGCACAGCTTTGTCTGGTCTTCCTGTCTTCAGGTGGATTTCTGGGTCACTCTTCAAGCCTCTCACTGCCTCCCTGAAGCCCATGTCCTACGGCTCTGGGCCCTTGGCTTCTCAGAGGAGTTGACTGTGGAGCTGCACACACTGTGTGACTGCAATTGTAGTGATGCCCAGCCTCGCGCTCCTTACTGCAGCGATGGACAGGGGGACCTTCAATGCGGGATATGCAGGTGAGGGTTCTATAGACTCCTTTAGCTCCCAGCAAGTGGCTGTCACCTTTATTTCTCCTTTGCTTTCTGTTCACCTGGAGTCACCTAGATATCTATCGCAGGACTCTACCTGAATGTCATACCCCGAAGCTTCCCATAGATGCTAAGGCTTTCACTTTGACCTGAGTCCCCTGCCCCCTTGACCCTTGGTACACTTCTATATCAGTTTGTTTCAGCTGCTCTGTATCCTCCCCTTTTTAAAAAAGATTATTTATTTATTTTACACCGTCACTGTCCTCAGACACACCAGAAGAGGGCATCAGATCCCATTACAGATGGTTGTGGGCCACCATGTGGTTGCTGGGAATTGAACTCAGGACCTCTGGATGAGCAGTCAGTGCTCTTAACTGCTGAGCCATCTCTCCAGCCCTCTGTCTCCTTCCTTGAGAACATGGCCTTAGTGCAATGGTTCTCAATCTTCCTAACACTGCAACCCTTTAATAGAGTTCATAAAATTATTTTTCACTTCGTAACTATAATTTTGCTACTGTTATGAACTGTAAATATCTGTGCTTTCCCATGGTCTTAGGAGACCCCTATGAAAGGGCCATTTGACTCCCAAAGGGTTGCAACCCACAGGTCAAAAACTGCTGACCTAGGATATTTTGAGAGACAGATCAGAGAAGATTGAACTCTGACCCACCCCTCTGCTTTCCCCTCCCAGCTGTGCCCCTGGCCGCCTTGGTCAGCTGTGTGAATGCTCAGAGGCTGACCTGTCCTCCCCAGATTTGGAATCTGGTTGCCGGGCCCCCAATGGGACAGGGCCCCTGTGCAGCGGGAAGGGTCGATGCCAATGTGGACGCTGCAGTTGCAGTGGACAGAGCTCTGGGCGTCTGTGCGAGTGTGATGATGCCAGCTGTGAGCGACACGAGGGCATCCTCTGTGGAGGTACCTAGAGCCTTTGGGATGAGGGGGAGGAGGGGGAGGAGGAGGAAGGGGGGGGTAGGGGAGGAAATGAGGGAGGGGAAGAAGTGGGGGAGGAGGGAGGGAGGGGGGAAGGGAGGGAGGGAGGGGGAGGAGGGCTTTCTAGGGTACTTATGACTCTGAGAGTAAACTTCAAAGACTGTAGTATATGAGTCAGAGGATGTGTCTGGCAGAGTTAGCACAGACTGTGGAAATATGCTGTGCTAATTGTGTGTGAGAATTGTGGTCACCCTCTGCCTGGCTCTTCTCTAGGCTTTGGCCACTGCCAGTGTGGAGTGTGTCACTGCCATGCCAACCGCACTGGCAGAGCATGTGAGTGCAGTGAGAGTGTGGACAGCTGCGTCAGTCCTGAAGGAGGGCTCTGCAGTGGGCATGGTGACTGCAAATGCAACCGTTGCCAGTGCCTGGATGGCTACTTCGGGGCTCTGTGTGACCAGTGCCTAGGCTGCAAGTCACCATGTGAGCAATACAGGTGAGGCCTTTCTTTCATCTCAGGATTTGGGGCAGTGAAGCTTGCTGAGAATTCCTGCCTGCCTGTTCTCCTTGAGGGTGTGTGGTAAGGGCTGGTTGGTAACAGCTGCCCAGATGTGAATCCATTGATTGGCATTCACCGGACAGGGACTGTGCGGAGTGCGGGGCGTTTGGTACGGGTCCCCTGGCAGCCAACTGCAGCGTGGCTTGTGCTGACGTGAATGTGACCTTGACCTTGGCCCCCAATTTGGATGATGGTTGGTGCAAAGAGAGGACGCTAGACAACCAGCTGTTCTTCTTCCTGGTGGAGAATTCGGCCAGAGGGGTCATACTGAGAGTGAGACCCCAAGAGAGTAAGTGGGCAGAGACACCATGTATATGATAAGTGGAGCCTACCAGGCAGGATCTCAGAATTGGGGATGTAAGATAAGGGCAATGGGTTTGAAACAGCTGCAAACCTAGGGCAGATGCAGAGGGAATGTGACTAAGGCCCTAGGAGGGAGGACAGCCTTCAGCTCTGCTGGGTCCTCGATTTTAATGACAGGGCCGGGGAGGCTGGACACCCTTGGGTAGGGTAACTGTGGATCGGCCTTTATGCCTTGTCTCCATCAGAGGGAGCAGACCACACCCGTGCCATCATATTGGGCTGCGTAGGGGGCATTGTGGCAGTGGGATTAGGGCTGGTCCTGGCTTACCGGCTCTCCGTGGAAGTCTATGACCGCCTTGAGTACAGCCGCTTTGAGAAGGAGAGGCAGCAACTCAACTGGAAGCAGGTGAGGCCAGCTCTAAAGCTTCTCATGCCAAGTCCCCCCCTCAGCACAACCAGGCCTTCTAGATTTGGCCTCATGGGGAGAGCCTGAGAGGTGTTCTTACACTGTGCAATGTTTCCTCCACAGGACAGCAATCCTCTCTACAAAAGTGCGGTCACAACTACCGTCAACCCCCGCTTCCAAGGGGGCGACAAACAGTCGCTGTCCCTCCCTCTGACCCAGGAGGCTGACTGACTTAGGATTCTTGTCTTGGAGGACAGTGGGGGCAGTAGGGCAGGGGCAGTGTCTGTTGCAAAGTTTTTTTCAGAGTGGCCTTCAGAGGGCAGCGTAACCACGGCAACAGCTACCCCACGTGAAGGGCTGGTCCTTCCACCATAAAGTTCTGCCTCAGACTTCCGGCCTGTGGCCTGTACTTCACCCCGGGACAAAACCAGAAACAAATAAACAAACAAAACAAAAAAACCAGACTCTGTAGCCTGGGTCTCTCACCTGAGCCGGTGGAGTCTTGGATGACGGAGGCACTACCTTTGAAGGGACCCTGCCTGGCAGGCGTCAGACCTGATTCTGTCAGGCTGTTGAGAGCCTTGTATTTTTTTATTATTTCTAAATAGCGGAAATGGTATGTTTTTTGCCTCTACCTGATGTTTCTCTATGGAAAAAAAGATGTTTTAACAGGGCAGTTGGCCCTGCTGCAAGTTGTAGGGTGGTCGTATTGAGGGAGAAGCAACCCACTGAAACCACTGTGGCCTCTGGAGAAAGCTTCCTCGACAAAGCAAAGTCCTTGAAGAGGACATGGAATGTAGAAAAGCGCCATCCTTTTTATTTAAATATCCTAAATGTGTCACGAAGGAACATACACTGCACTTTAATGGTAAAAAGATACGAGTTTATAACATCTTATAAAAACTACATTAAAAGTGATCTTGTCCATTCGATAGTCCCCTCCCCCATAGCAAAATAAGTATATTTAAAAAAAAAAAAATAGAGCAGGACAGGAGGGGAACTGAAGATAAAAGCCCAGGGCCATAGCAGGGGCAGAGGGAACCCGGGGAGAGAGTGGCCACCGCACTCCTCTAACCCTATGTCAAGCCATGAAGTACAATCAGTAGCTAAATGATGACAAGAGGCTGTTGGGGATGGACGGACGGACTGACGGAAAGGGCAGGCACCAGAAAGGGCAGGATGGCAGGGCCTGATGTGGGAGTCCACCCTAGGACTGGTATTACTCTCCCCACCAACCCCATATCCACATCCTGATGTCTGAGCACCCACCTTCTCCTCATGTCCCCTTCCACACACACCTGAGACATCTGTCCAGTGCTAACGACCCACCCCAGCAGAGGCGGCGTCGGGCCCAGGAACCTTTGCAGCTGTCTGCATTCCCTGGGTAGAGATGTGGCTCCTGGGCTGTTGTATTACCTCCACCCCAGAACCTGTCTGCCCTCACCCACTGCCAACTTCTGAGCTTCTCAAACCTGGCCTTGGAAGTGTGGTTGAGCTGTATGTACACATTCAGTTCTCTCACTTCTCTCAGCCATGGTCTGCAGGGTCTGCTCTGACCCAGTACACACATTCATACATGCAGAGGCACGGGTCACTCTTACAACTTTCAGCACAAACGGATCATCTTCAAGTGGCAGAGAGGGACCCCCACTCTCAAAAGCATTTTTTGGAAGGATATCTTTCTCAATGTATCCTCTTTCCCAGAGTTTTATGACAGAAAAATCCCAGCCCAGCAGAACCCTCTAACAGTAAAGGGTCTGTGTGACATGCGCACGGATGCCCAGGGACCATGTGGTGGATGAAGGTCTGAGGTACAGGTCCTAGAGCATGTCAGAGGGACAGCAGACAGCTAGGACACACGGCAGTGCATGTTCCTCAGACCTCCTCTCAGGTGCTACCAGAGGAGAGCTGAAGGGTGAGACGCCCTCCCTTCTTCCGTTTAGTGCCTCTGCCCTGAAGTTGTGGCAGACCATCCCCCCCAAAATTGGAAAAGACCTTAGGATAGGTTGCTGCCTGGCTTTCATTTGCAAGTCAAGAACTTCTTCCTGGAGGCCGCCATCTCAGAGTCCTACCCACAGCTGCAGCTGCAGCTGTGCACTCAGGTGTAACCCAGTGATTACACCTGAAGTAGGCCTCGGGGCGGGTGGCGCTCAACAAAATCCCAACATCTCCCTTGAGAATCCTCTCTTTAGCAGGAAGAGTGTTATTTCACTTTAGGAAATACATGTTCAGAAGCCCTGGCTTAGAAACACTATGGCCAGTACACTGTTAAATCAACCTAACAACAACCAAAAGCCTCAACACCCTTCTGGAACAAGCCCCTCTGCTCCCTTGTTCTCAGCGAGCTCTGGGAGACAGACGTCCTTCAAGTCTGTCTGTCCTCTAACTTGGTGGCCGAATAAATTTCGGTCAATAATTCTCATCCCTTCCAAGCAAAGAAACACAAGCACTCACAAATCAGACATACAAACAAATCCAATCACTATTCCAGGGGAAGACAAGATGGACAGGGTGTTGGAACAGAGTTAAGGTCAAGAACAAAATAGACATTAGGTGTCTTCCTGCAATCCTCTCTCCCTCTGTAGCATCCTCGACCACCACTCTGTAGGGATGCCTATCAAGGAGGGAGCCAAGGTCGGTTCTTTGAGACTGAAGACCAGACCAGACCTCCATCTCCTCTACTTGAACAGGCGGAGGATTCCAGCAGGGAGAGGGCTCTATCACGCACGTCAGTCAGGACTGTCACAATCTTTGTTCTCACAGTTGTTAGCAAAACTTTGGACTATCCTTGTTCTAAGAGGGCACAAAGGACAGCCCACTCAGACACAACTCCCTGCTCAACTCCGCCTGGGTTCTGGAGTCAAGGACAAGCGAGGTAGCCACAAACCACAACCAAGACCGACTGCCCAGAGAGAAGGGCTGCATGGGCTACCCCACCCAAGTTTCCTCCACAAGGCACTTGAGCTGACCCCATCAGGCCCCAGGGCTGCACAAACCATGGGAATGCCCGTGGCACAACACCGCTCTTCTTGAGGAGATAAAAAAAGGTATGCCCACTCTTCTTGTCCAGCCCACGTCTGTCCTTCCTAGTTTCTCCTTTTGTCCTCACAGTGTATAAGAAGTCCAAGGAAGCTCAGCTGCCAGCCCCCGCCCTGCCTGCTTTCAAAGAGGAAGTACTGTGCAGGGCTGTGGAACACTGAGGGACTACGGTAACAGGAACGGCCAGACCAGCACAGTCCTCCCTGTGCTTCAGGACTTTACCCCTCCACATTACCTGTGTCTCCAGTTTACCTGCTGAAACTGCTTTTGGATAAACAAAAACAAGAGCAGAACAAACGAATACCCCTCCCCAGTCCTTTCCATTTTAGCTGCCAGTTCCAGTCCTAGGTTGTGGGAACACTTCAGTCTTGGTCCTGCACCTGAGTCCCCACCTCACCTCAGCTGAGGTTCAGGGACCAGCTCCCTTGCCCAGGAATGCTGCAGGTGTCCCCGGGACACTCATAGTCCCAGACTAGTTACAGAGCTGAGGCTCTGGAGCCGATGTCCTCAGATGCTCTTCTGCTCGCCGGGGGCCAGTCCTCTAGAAAGGGGGACAGGTCCAGAGTGAGTGGTGGTGGGACGTCAGAGCAAAGGTCATGCTCTTCAGGAGACGCTCCTCATCACTCCCACCACCTAGGGCCCCTCCTGCCTATAGAGAAAACTGCCCATCAGAAGTCTTGGACTGGCATCCTTGGCACATCCGTTTGTGTCTGAGTAACCGGTCTGTCCGAGAAAAACACTGTGAAGAGAGAAGAGGGGGGACTAAGTCACTAAGAGAAGCTCAGAGGCATACGCTGTGTTCTTATTACCTTTGCAGCTGCAGAGCAGAAGCTGTGAACAGAAAAGCTCATTTTGCTGGGCTTTGTGACAAATGTCTGCAATCCCAGAACTCAGGAGGCAGAGATAAAATGCGTGCATAACTGGGAGTTCAAAGCTAGCCTGGTCTATGTAATGAATTGTAGTACAGCAGCCAGGGATAGTTGAGAGAGAGAGAGAAAGAGAGAGAGAGAGAGAGAGAGAGAGAGACAGACAGACAGACAGACAGACACAGATAGACAGACAGACACAGACAGACAGAGACACCCTGTCTCAATAAATAAAAAGAACCAAATGCTGGCCTGGCCCAAGGGGCTGGGATGCAGCTCGGCTGCTGGACTGCTTGGCTGGTACACACGAGGCCCTGGACTTGGACCCCAAACCTAGGACCTGAGCACACCTGAGCACCTGAGGTGGTGCACACCTGGAATCTGAGCTCCTGGGGCCAAAGGCAAGAAGATCACAAGTTCAAAGTCATCCCTGGCTACGAGGCAAGTTGGAAGCCAGTGTGGACTACTTAAGACCCTATCTCAAAAACGGGAAGCAGGGGAGGATGAAGGGGCGGCTCAGCAGGTCAAGCCACATGTTGCCCAGCCTGATGACCTGGGTTTGATCCCTACAAGCAACATATAGGAAGGAGAGAACAATTTCCAAAAGCTGCCTATGCTCTCCACACTTGTGTTGTACCATGTCTATACAGTAATAAATGTTAGGACAACATCAACATCATCATCATCACCACAATGTCTACCACCATCATCACCATCATCTGCTGCTGGTGCTGGAGCCACAGGGCCTGGCCTTTGAACACTGGCTGTATCACTTAGTGATATGACATGGGGCAAATTACCCTGAACCTGTCTGTTCATCTGAGGGAACAGGTTAAAAGCACCCAAAGTGTAGCTGCTTCCTTCATCAAATATCTATTGTTTTGCCAGAGTGGAGATCAACCTCAGAAAAGCACTCATCCCCACCAGCCTTTCAGCACATACTTATCCTAAGGCCAGAGGACTATGTGGAAAACTGGAAGGGGGAGACATCCCTCGTGTTTCTGTGAGACTGGTTTTGCTATTTAACTGAGGTCAGCCAAGAACTTGTAATCTTCTTGCTTTGCCTCCTGAGTGCTGGGATTACAGCCTGTGTTAGCTACCAAACTCAGCTCCTCCACGGCACTCCGTTCTCTCAGCTTTGGCACCGTGATGAGAGATGCTGGGTTAAGGCCTCACGCTGTCATCAGGGGCAGTAGCAGCTAAAGGCTCAGTGTGGAAGGGTGGGCAGAGCATGCAGGAGAGCCAGTTACCACCGCCTCTCAGCAGCTGTCCTGCCTCCCTCGGTCTCTTCCCTACACTCTCAAATCAGACACCAGACCCCACTGCAAAGATGACATCTCACCCTCCTAGGTGCAGGAGCACTGAAGTTGGACCAAATCCAACTCTACTCGTATCTGCTGTGTCTCCGGGAAGTTAACCTCCCTCAACTTCAATTTCCCCATTACATGAAATGAGGGTGGCACGGCTACGCTAAGGAGATAATGTGAGATTAGAACACTCCCAGCAGCTGAGTGGTGGTGCACACTGTTACTCCCAGCACATGGGAGGCATAGGCAGGAGGATCTCCGAGTTTGAGGCCAGCCTTGTCTACAGAGTGAGTTCCAGGACAGCCAGGGTTACACAGAGAAACAGCACCAAAAACCAAAAAAACCAAAAAGAAAAAAAAAAAGAAAAAAAGAAAAACCTACCACCATGTCCTGCACTCTTCTAATTCTGTCAAATTTGTTCTCACAGTGCCTGGCATAGAATACTGGCATAGTACTCAAGAAATGATATTATCAGGCAGATCTCTGTGAGTCTAAGGCCAGTATGGTCTACAGAGTGAGTTCTAGACAGCTAGAGCTACCTAGTCAGTCTTGGGAAAAAACAAAACAAAACAAAACAAAACAACCAAAAACCAATACCACAAAAAGCAAACCAAACCAAACTTCAAATAAATGACATTATGATGATATCCTAACAAGCATTCCCAATGGTGAACACCGTAAGCCCAGAGATGTGTCTCTTTCTGGGGTGCTGATTGTACTGAGGAGGCCCCTGTCAGCCTGGAAGGGCCTGGCCCTATTTATCCAGAGGGATGGCGGGAGAGCTTACCTGATGACATCGTTCACACTGGTAAGGCTTTTCGCCACTGTGTACCCGCTTGTGGCGTTCAAGATGGTACTTCTGGATGAAACGCATATCACATACGTCACACTCAAACGGTTTCTCACCTGGCCCAGGGGCAAAAAAGAAGTGAGCACCAAGAGAAATTACAGCAGGGACTATACATTCCAGTTGTCGTCCAGACACCTAGTGACCATAAACATGTAAGGGTGCTGGTCTCAGTGACACCAAACACAGAGCCATGCAACCTTCATGCCTAACATTCTCCTGCAAAACAAAGCCAGCGGGAATACAAGATTCAGATTCCTCTCCCATCTGAACGCCAGTCTGAATAGAGCAGGGACTCACCAGAGTGAATAAGGACGTGTTGAACACAGCAGACTCACCAGTGTGGATAAGGACGTGCCTCTTGAGGTGATAACTGCTCCGAAAGGCTCCAAAGCAGTGTTCACAAATAAAATTTTTGGGGATCTTTACTTGAAAAGAGCCATTTTGTTCCACTACCACCACCTGGGGGCAACAATCAGGCATGTCACGTGGGTGTCTCTGTCCTCTTCCCAGAGGTGCTTCTACTCTGGGTCCAAGTAGAGCTGCTGGACCGAGAACCTGAGAACCTTTCTGATTCTGTGAAAGGTGGTGCTGTCACCTGTCACACCCCTTGAGCTAAGAGCATCCAAAGGAGGAGGATGGGGTAGATGAACCAGCTGTCTTGCCACAGCCAACACACACAGCGTGAGCAAGCTAGGGTTCACCCTCTGCTGCACAAGCCACACTTCCCACCTGTACCAAGAATGTCCAGCAAGGGTGGATGGCATCGTGCCTCAGAGGCAATCAGGGAAAACTGTAAGTCACGGTCTTAAGGAGATGGCCCCCATTACTAATCTGCATGGGCTTCCCCATTACCTGCCTTTTTAACAGTCTTTTTTGAATGAGAGGCCTCAGCCAAGCTGTCATCATCTTTGCGGTTGCGGGATTTATCACTGTCTTTTCGGTGGCCCTTTGAAGACAAATCAAATCTAGGCTTACAGTCCATCTGGGAATATAAAATGTGAAACCAAATAAAGTCTCTTGATAAACAGTTTGCAAAGGATATAAACCACTGCTTCCTCTCCACACATCTACTTCCTCTTTCCCTCTCCTGGTCTAAGAGTCTGCAGGTACCACAGGGACCTTCCTCAGCTCTCCAGACACCCGCACTCCTTCCTTCTCAGCTGGATCCTAGTTCCCCACTTCCCTAAACAGAAAAATCAAGGCAGAGCCACAGGAGCCACAGCCTAGTGCCTCCAGGCAGGGTTGGGCCACCCGATCCCCGAGCACCATAATGGACTCAAGTGCTGTACCTGACTGGAACACCTCAGCACATCGGGGCTACCTGCCCGCTCGCCATTTTCGGCCTGCTTGCTGGCAATCTGACTCAGCATCATCTTCTTGCTGGCTGCAGTGGGAACCAAACTCACACCTGCTAGGCCTTCACAAGCCAGAAGACTTGCCTAAGTTGAAAGGAGATGAGGTGTCAGGTCTCCTGGCGGGGCAGGGCAGAGACAGGCTGCCATCCTCAACAGACCCACATCTACACCCAGCAACAACTCGCTTCTCTCCAGGGAAAGACTCCCTCACAGCCACGCCTTGCTTCCTCCAAGTCCTTTCTAACTGTCTTACCAGGAGCTACTCCCCCTGTGCACCCCCTTAGGCAACGAATGAAACACTGATGAAGTTAATCATGCAGCATGGACACTTGTGGTTACCAAACAGCACGTGGGATGACATACGACCTAAGACACTTCCCAGCTTTAACTGTAGATATGACATCTGTCTGTCTGACCCAATGAGATCGGAGATTCCTAGGGCAATGTCTTCCTTCTGAATTCTTTTATCTTTATTACCTCTGCCTATTTATTTTGTGTGCGCGCCCGCAGGCCAGTGTCATGGAGCATGTGGAGGTCTGAGGACCATTCAAGGAGTCAGTTCTCTTCTTCCCGTTGTCAGACTGACAGCAAGACGCTTCTGAGGAAGAACCTTGCTGACCCCTCTGCTGTTTTTGAAATATTTATTACTTTTGTCTGTGTGTGTGTGTGTGTGTGTGTGTGTGTGCTTATGCCACATGTGGGCAAGGTGCCCAAGGAGACCAGAAGAGGGCGTCAGATCCTCTGGAGCTGAAGTTAGTTATCTGGGAGGGACTGAGGTGGGTCCTTTGGAAGGGCTGGGCCCCCAACACTGACTGGATTCAAAGCACACTCTGGACAGGTAGGCCTTGTTGGTGCCAACGACATTTGCTCTCGGGCTCTCTCTCACCCTAGATTTTAAATTCCCTAACTGCTGTCAGCCACAGCAAACAAAACCTCCAGGTTCTGGAGTTGAATATACAGTTTCTTTTGATCACTTTGGCCATTCATTTTATTTTTAGGTTTTTCAAGACAGGGTTTCTCTGTGTAGCTCTGGCTGTCTTGAAAGTCACTCTATAGACCAGGCTGGGCTCAAATTAAAGAGATCCGCCTGCCTCTGCCTCCCGAGTGCTGGAATTAGTATGTGACACCACACTTGGCTCCCTTCAACCCCCTTTAGGTCATTTCTAAGTGTGCACTAAATAAAATTTGGAAAGTTAATTCAATAGGGGTGCTTTGAGATTTCTCTTACTCAAGAAAGTCTCTTAGTCAACAAACACCCGGATTAGTAAAAATATTTTCCTTTGGATGATCAATGTGTCTTGGGAATCTCTTCTTTCACTTCCATGAACTTTGAAGTTAAAAAAAATCTTAGTTTTGCTGTTTGGACTTTGCAATTCTGGGCAAGCCTCTCTACCTTTGAAGCCTTGCTTCCCTCAACCGTAAAAACCTGTCAGAGTGCCTACCCTCACAGGGCCAAGGAGGACGGGAGAGGGATGTAGAACGCTTAGTGCCAAGCACAAAGTCAATGCCTGGTAGAAGCAACCTCCTCAGAACAGTAAGCACAGCGAATGCCGTGGAGTAAGCTGCAAACAGACAAAGGGAAAGGCCCAGAGGCTGCAGCACTTGGAAGGAAGCCAATCCCACTACAATCAGGCTGCCATCCTGCTGAGACTGGTAGAGGTTTTCCTTAAAGAAAGCTCAGAGAAGCGCACGACTATCCATTCAGAAGACTGTAACTGTCCCTCTGGTCATCTCGTCCTTCCAATCAATCCATCTGCCACCTTCACAATGACAGCTATCTTCTGAAAGACATTGCCTTGAGGGGGGGGAGGTCCCCACTCCCTGGACAGTAACATCTAATTCCTTAGGAAGACACAAAAAACCCTTGGGCCACACTCTGCTGACTTCTCCAGGAAACAACTCCCCACTTTCGTTATCTTCCCTGTCTCTCTGACGCCTCCAGAAAACAAACCCCCTCCTTCGTTACCTACCCTGCCTAACGATCCCCCATCTCTAATCCTTTAGCTCCTTAACTACCCACCGACCGCCAGTGGCACCCCATGCCCACACAGTCCCTCTGTCTGAATGCCCTCCTGTTTATCTAGCAAAATCCTGTGCTAACTGCAAGCTTCTCTTCCTTTTTCCCATCCAGGCAGAAGTGCCGGCGTGCAGCAACACCCTTCTAGCGCCGTGAACTCCTTTAATCAACGGACTCGGAGAGTCTCTAGTACCAGCCAGCTATCGCGCAGGGCACCGTGAATATAAGAGTAGTAAATAACAGACTGTCTTTCCGTCATCCCCCCTCCCCCCAACTAGCCTGGAAGCTTACTGGGGGACAAGGACAATCTTATTCATCTTTGTACTCCAAGCACAATGCCTTGCATGTAACAGGAGCTCAATAAAATTCCTGTTGGGGAGAAAAAAAACAAATGAAGCATTCACCAGACCATTCACTCCCTTATGCCCGAGTACTTCATGTACCAAGAGTACACCGGGTACAAGGTGCTTTGCCAATGGCCCATCAGCGCCTGTGACATGGTATATAGCCTACCTCCTTCATTTGACTGGAAGCTCCCTGAAGGCAGGGGCTGTGGCCTGTCTCCTTTCCTTCCTCTAGATCTCCCCCTGGTGCTTAATACAGAGCTCGGCTCACTGGGGATGGCCAATACTGTTGACTAAGGCAGAATTCAAGAGTGACACTGCAAACAGGCTTCCCAGTGAACGGTCTTGAAGGAGGACGCTAGAGCTTTTTACCTGAGCCATGCTGACTCCTCACTTAACGAACCCAAAACAAGTTCAGAAATTCTTTATCCAATTTTCCTTAGGACACTGTTGTTTGAAGAACTGTCACCAAATCACAGTAACGGCTCTCCCTCCTGTTCTTTCAGTTCTGTTGCCATACTGAACTGTCTTGTCTTCCCAAAGAACTTAGCGTCCTCCAAAAGGAAAACAGGTGTCCCAAAAATCCGTAGTCTCTCTCTGACTTCTGCTTCTTGCCGGAAGAATCGAGAGTCTACCAGTCTTGGTTTCCAAGTCGAATTCTCTTGGTGAAGCTCTAGGTCTGTTCCAGAAACCTGAAACCAGAAAGGGAGATGAGGCCCTCAGGTGCAACATCCTCAGGCCATACACCGAGAGAAGCTCTCTCAACTTATTTTGCTGGGCGTTCTGAAGCTCGAAAGGAGGACATGAGTCAAGAGCTTTCTTTCTAGGTCAGTAGAAGAAATTGGCCTTCTGGGCCAGAACAAACAGCCAACAGGAGCAAAAGTAAGTTGGGCCTCCTATAGAGAGGATCTGCCAACGGAGTTAGTGCTGGGATTTGCCATCTTAGGAACGGAAGAAGGGGGCGGAGGCCCTTTGGGGCTTTTGTGCGGAGTGGGCCGGCCTGCAAAGCTGGCACTCCACAGACGAGGGCAGAACCGTGGTGGGAGGAAGCTCGGGGGCCTCCGCCGAGCACCGAGGTGGCTGGCAGTGCCCGCACGTGAGCGTCACTCGGAGCTCCCCCGAAGGTGCGTAAATTCACCGCGGAGGTGGGGGGCGGGCGTATGCGCTCTGCAGGCAGCCGCAGCGCGCGGACCCGGAGCGCAGCGCGGGAGCGCCGAGCTGCGCGCGACCCGTGTGCTCGCGCCCGCGCCTACCCCCCCCATCCTCCGGCGAGCCCCCTCTCCCGGCGGGGGCGGGGCGGCGGCAGCCCTCCTCGCGCCCCTCCTCCGCCGCGCCCCTCCTCCGCCTGGCTCCCTCCCCCTTCGCGCGCGGCGCCCCCGGCCTGCGAGCTGCTGAGGCGCTGCTGCCCGCTCGTCCGCCCGCTCGACGCTGCCCTCCCCGCGGCGCGCCTACCTGTCCGGCGCGGTCTCCCGCTGTCTCCTCCGCCGCGCGGCGCCCCCTCCAGGCCCCAGGCGCCCCGTGCCAAGCCCGCGGCCGCCGCTGCTCGCGCCGGGACCGAGGCAAGTTTACAAACACCAACCCGGGGCCCGTTTCCCCGGAAGCACTTCTCCCTCCCCCTCGCCCTCTTTGCCAAGCGGCCACATCCACTTCCGGGCTCGGGAGCCGCGACAGGAGGGGGCCTCCGAAAAGGGGTGAGGCTGGGGACGCGCGGAGAGCTGCAGCTGGCGAGTGGGAGGGGGACGGCAGGGAGGACCGGAGGAGGGTGGTGCGAAGGGCGGCGCGTGCGCCGTGGCGCTCGCGCGCCCCGGCCGCCATCTTGACTGAGGGCAGCTCCCAGGCTCGCCTGGAACCTTTAGGCGCTGCATGTTCTTTGAGAAGGTTCGCTAGGTGGGCTGGCTGGTTCTCGCAGAAACTCCATCCCTCTCCTGTCGCCCCAGGTAGAAGTAGGAACAGTTCGTACCCCTGATCTTTTCTTTAAGCTTGGTCAGGTTTGTCTTTCCGGTGCTTGCAGCTGTCGGGCGCAGACCTGCAGACTGAGGTCAGCTGGGAGGAGAGTTAAGCCATTGCACAGTCCTGCGGTATACACTAAACCACAATCTGCATATGAGTCTCAGAGACGTTCTCTAAATACCCAAGGCAAACGTGCCCTGGTCCTGCAGTCTTGTGACCCGAGACAGACATCTATTCTAGGTGACCTAACTAACTTAGGCTTCCTTTCAAGAAAAAGCCTTTTCCCCTTCGGTGGACGAGTCTTGTTGGAGATTTGGAAGTGCGTGTTGTCCTCTGGGCCAGGTCGCGTTTAGAATATTGAGCCCGCCCTGCACCGTGTTGCCCCACTTTAGCATTAG
The DNA here is from genome assembly GCF_011064425.1 of Rattus rattus. Taxonomy (NCBI): domain Eukaryota; kingdom Metazoa; phylum Chordata; class Mammalia; order Rodentia; family Muridae; genus Rattus; species Rattus rattus. Next base: position 260,869,529 of record NC_046154.1, read on the forward strand.
AGAGGAGTCGACTCCTAACCACAGACCTGGACATTTAAGACCACCAAAGTAAGTTCCATTTCTCTTAGAATCATTCTGAAGCTGACATAAGTAGAAATGTCACCAGGAATGTTTTAAAAACAAATTAGGGACCTGAAGAGATGACCTAGCTGTTAAGAGTGGTTGCTGGGAAATCTTGAGGACAGAGTTTGGATTCTGTTATCCAGGTAACAAGCCTGCTAATGGAAACATTCCTGTAAACCCAGCTCCGAGGAAGGTGGAGACTGGAGGATACCCGGGACTTGCTGGTTTCCACCTTAACTGAGAAAATTAGAGCCCCAGGTTGTGGGAGAGATCCTGCTTCTAAAGGAATAGGCCGAGTGATAGGCAGGGCGTACAACACCCTCTTCTGACTTCTGAGTGTGCACAGGCTCTTGAACTCACGGACATAGCCATATAGTAAACAAACATAGGATTTTAAACACTAGTTTAAGGGAGTGAGTGTGGCAAATATCTTTAATCCCAGCACCTGAAAGGCAGAGTAGGCAGATCCCCGTGAGTTCAAGGCCAACCTGGTATTCATAGCAAGTTTTACCAGCTAGAGATACACAATCTTTAAAAAATCAAAGGACAGCCTAACCCACTGCCGGTCCACAGAATGGAAAAATACATGATCTTTCCCTCTAACCGAGCTCCCGAGGACAATCATTCTTTTTTTTTTTTTTTTTTGGTTCTTTTTTTTTGGAGCTGGGGACCCGAACCCAGGGCCTTGCGCTTCCTAGGTGGCGCTCTACCACTGAGCTAAATCCCCAGCCCGAGGACAATCATTCTTTTACCGTTTCTTATCATTGTGTATTTTTTTTTTAAAACATTCATGTGCGGGGTTGGGATTTGGCTCAGCGGTAGGCGCTTGCCTAGCAACCGCAAAGGCCCTGGGTTCGGTCCCCAGCTCCGAAAAAAAAAAAAAAAAAAAAAAACATTCATGTGCATATGTCTGTTTTGCCTGCATGTCTGTCTGTGTACCACTTGAATGCCTGGCGCCCTTAGAGGCCAGAAGAGGGTGTAGAATCGAGTTCCTGATGCTTAGCCACCTGGAGTAACAGGCAGTGTGAGCCACCATGTGGTAGCCGGGAGTTGAACCTGGGTCCTCTGGAAGAGCAGCCAGTGCTCTCAACTGCTAAGCCATCTCCCGAGTCCCTGTTAGTATATATTTGATAGTGGGGCTAGTTGGAATTCATGGTCTGGCACACGCTCGAGAAGCTTTCAGCTACTGAGTTTTCCCCTACTCAGCGATTCCCCAAGTCTTACCAGTTTGGTGAACTCTGTACAATGAGACAGTCTTTCTGAGTTCGTGCTTTCTTTTTCTTTTTCTTTTTTCTTTTTTTTTTTTTTTTGGAGCTGGGGACCGAACCCAGGGCCTTTCGCTTGCTAGGCAAGCGCTCTACCCCTTAGCTAAATCCCCAACCCCTCGTGCTTTCTTTTTAACCCAGTGCCCTTTTTTTTTTGATCACCTAAAATGTACCGTTCACTATATTTTATTTTCTGTTTTTGTTTGGAATAGGTTCTTATTCTGCAGCTCATGCTGGCTTCAAAGTCTCCTAAGTTCCTCCTGCCTCACCCTGGAGTATTAGGTTTTAAACCTAGCAGATAGACCACGTGAGATATCTAAGCGAGTTCACATTTAAAATTCATCACAAAGGCCGTGTGAGACGATTTCAGACCTGTAGCCTCAGCTGCCTAGGAGGTTGAAGCAAGAGAGCCAGTTGAACCCAGGAGTTCAGAGGCCAGAGCAGCATAGTGTGACTGTCTCAAGGCGGAAAAACAAAACTAAACAAACAAAGCAAAACCCGCCCAAGCAGCAGTTCATAGCAAAGGTGTTGGTTCATGAACTGGGAAGGAGAGGCAGGGGAATCTGAAATCAGAGGTCGTCCTCAGCTACAGAGTGAGTCCGAGGTCAGCTCAGGCTGCCTGGTACCCTGTCTTGGGGAAGAAAAAAAAAATAGAAAATAATAATTCAGCAGTGAACGACCTTACGTGGTTATCTTCTTGCACTTATGCAGACTATGTCACTAAATATGAAATGTGACTATGTAAATACGCCTAGATACTTTGACGATTTATTTTCATGTGTGTATTGTAAATGTATGAATGGCGCGCCTGCATGTATGTATGTGCATAATATGTGTGCAGTGGAGGGCATTGGATCCCTCGAACTGGGAACCACATCTGGGTCCTCTGCAAGAGCAATAAGAACTCTTTACATTGAGCCGTTTCTCCAGCCTCCAAATTCTTCTCCTCCCTTCCTCCAATTTTAATCATGGTGTTGAAAATTGAAACCATTCTGCCGTGAAACATAGCTATATGCCGGGTTTCAAACTTTTTTTTTCTTTACAACATGTAATTTATTTTGCATGTACTTCTGTGTGTGGCCGCATATGTGTCCACGCAGAGGTCAGAGTATAGCTTTTTATTTTTTTCTCGAGATGTGTCTATGTAGGCCTGGCTGTCCTGGAAAACTCTATGTAGACCAGATTGGCTTTGAACTTGCAGAGTTTTGCCTGCCTCTGCCTACCAAGTGCTGGAATTAAAGACAGGTGTCACACCTTCTGAGAGTCAGTTTTCCCCTTCTATCATGTGGGTCTGGGGATGGAAGAGCTCGGGTCACCAGGCTTGAGAGCAAATGGGCTTTACCTGCTGAGCCATCTCAAAGGGTTCAGTGTTAACTTTCTAACAACAAGCCTAGTTGAAAGAACTTTCGGAGGTACCTAACTCCCAGGATCTTTCTGCCTTCAGGCAGGACTCCTCCGGTGCAGGGTCCCTATCTCAGCCTTTTTCAGACTCTGTCCAACATATAAGCAGGCACTGCTGTGATGATCCCTGATGAGTGTGTGCCCATTGGCACTACCTAAAGGACAGTGTGTGGCTTTTACCTGAGCATCAGACTGTGCAGCAGTGCCTCTCTGGAGTGAGTGCCTGCTCCATGACTTGGTTTTGCCTTCAGTCAGGATCTGGGTTCCTTTGCTGGCTGCTAGTTGGAATCCACAGGACAAACACAATCCCTGGGGCTGTTGCCAGTCAAGCGGCAGACATAGACAGTCAATGTTTGCTGAACAAGCTGAACCCATTCTCTTGAGAGCCAGCATGGGTTGCATAATAGAAACAAGCTGTCTAGCTCCCTTTGCCATCCCTTAGACCTTTGATGAGACTGAATAAAGAAGTTGGGAAATAGAATGATCTACAAGGGACATTTCCTGGAGCCCGGCAGTGCATGTACTTCGGAATTTTTGTTTTTGTTTTGTATTGCTGGGGATTGAACCAAGGACCTTGCCTATCACAAAACTAATATCCCCAGCTCCTTCTTCTTCTTCTTTTTTTTTTTTAATTCTTTTTTTCGGAGCTGGGGACAGAACCCAGGGCCTTGCGCTTCCTAGGCAAGTGCTCTACTACTGAGCTAAATCCCCAACCACCCCAGCTCCTTCTTAACTTTTTTTTTTTTTTTTTTTAAGACAGGGTCTCACTATGCAGCCCTGGCTGGCCTGGAACTTGCATATAGACCAAGCTAGTCTTGAACTCACAGAGATCTGAAAAGGTGTGCTCTACCACACTCAGCACCTTCCCAGTCCCTTCTTGTTTTAGAGTAACTTTTAATGTTATGTGTAATGTGAGGTTATTGTATAATGCTTTTAAATACAGAGGACTGACGGCTGTCTTTGTTAGACTAGCCGTAACAAGTCTCCTTTGAGGAGTTGTGTAAACCATGTTGACTTGTGGACACATCTGTGAGGTACTTCCTTCACGCAGGCAACTGTGGGGGATACCATTCCCTAGGCTGGGGACTCTGGACTGTATAAGAGGTAAAAGGGCTTACTGAGAGTTAGTGAGCATGCAGATAGAAGATAGAAGTGTGAGTTCATTTCTGTCTACTCTTTTTTTTTTTTAACCTAATTGTATGTGTATGGGTGTTTTGCCTGCAGTGTATGTGTGCAGCACATGTAGGCAGTGCCTGAGGAGGCCAGAAGAGGGAATTGGATCCCTTGGGACTATAAATACAGTCCATGTGAGTGCTAGGCATCTAACTCTAGTCTCCTGGAAGATCAGCCGGTGTTCTTTTTTTTTTTTTTTTTTTTTTTTTTTTTCGGGCTGGGGACCAACCCAGGACCTTGCGCCCTAGGCAAGCGCTCTACCACTGAGCCAAATCCCAACCCCACAGCCGGTGTTCTTAACTCTCCAGACCTCTGTACATGTCTCTTCCAGCCTGTGAATATGACATGATTAGATTCATCAGAGCCTACCCCTGAATGACCGCAAACTGGAACCGTGAGACAAATAAACCCTTTCTTCTATAAGTTGGTTTTTGTGGGGTCATTTGTCACAACAACAGTGAATTAGGACTGCTGGGGCCATGGCTTACTGTGCAAGCATGGGAACTGTGTTCGCATCCCCAGCACCACGTACAAGCCAGACGCAGTGGCAGACAGATTCATCCTGGTGGTTTGCTGATTGCCCACTCTACCTGAGACGTGGAGCTCTGACCTCTGTGAGAGAGTCTGTCTCAGGAAATAAGGTGGAGAATGATGGTCTGACCCTGCACACTGACCTCAATGTGAGCATTCAGGAGCACAGGTCATACTAAAGATCTTACTGAAGATTAGAGCTATACAAATACAGAATCCAAATTACCCATGATTCATTCCAACACGACAATAATATTCTGAAGTCTCTTCCAGTCTTTTGAAAAAAATGCACAGGGGCCATAGAAATGCCAAGGTCCGTTCCTGTAACCCACATCACCTGTAACTCCCAAGTTTCAGGGGAATTAAAACCCTTTCTGGGTTCTTTGGATACTCAAATGTTATGGGTAGCATGAGCACATGTGTCCTCCACCCCCAACCCAGGTGGGTCTCTGAGTTCAAGGCCAGCCTGGTCTATAGAGCTAATTTAAGGCCAGCCAAGGCTACACAAGGAAACCCTGTATTGAAAAACCAAAGCGAAGAAAAACGCATGGGGATAGGTTGGGGATGTAGGTGGGAGTTCACCCTTGCTCCTGCCTGGAGCCCGGCTATGTATGGTGAGATCAGACAGACTGAAAAACAACGGCTGTCAGAGGACTCATGAAGGACGTGGATGAACTGAGTCCATTCAGTTTGGAGGCAGGAAAATTCATGGTGGTCTTGCAGGTAGAAACTAGGTGGTGGTGCGCTGAGGGGACTGGGAGGAAAGGTAGTAAAAACAGAATGGAGGGAACTTCTGGAAGTTGACTACCAAGAGAAGGTGGCCAGAGGGGGACATATTACGAGAGGCTTGAGCAACATAAAGTATGAAGAAGTGGAGAGGACCAGGATTGAAGAAAGGAGGGCTTCATCCAGAGATATCCTTGAAGGAGAAGGAGGGAAACCTTAGGCCAGGGGATCAGACTTACCTAGCTGCAGGTGGAAGAGCTAGGGCAGGGCAGACTTGCGGAAACCACACGCAGGTCATGAAGGGGCTATGCCCAGCAATAACCCTCTGTACTCACTGTCCTGGCTTTGCCCTGGTATAGGAGGGACACATTCTCCCTCTGAAGCTGGGAGCTCAGCATGTGGATCCTCTGCCCTTTGAGGTCGGTTCTATCATCTAGGCTCTTGGAGTACAGGCGTGTGCCTCAGTGCTTTAGTGGACTGCACTATTAGTGTAAACCATGTAGAGGAATACACTTTTTTTTTTTTTTTTTTTTTTTTTTTGGAGAAAAAAGTTTCACTATATAAAACAAGCTGGCCTGGAACTCACCCTTTGCTCTGGGCTAGCCATGGACTTACAAATCCTCCTGCCTCAGCCATAAATACTGGAACTGCATGAATCATAAGTCTCTTAAGATGTGCTGTGGTTGTAGGATGTTTGTCAGGCATTCACCAGGCCCTGTGTTCTACCCAGGCCCACAGAAAGAAAAGAAAATGGAGCTGAGGACAGGAGTATGCACCCCAAGGCCCAGTGCTCACAAGGCTGAGGCAGGAAACTGCTTAAACTCAACGAGTGCAGGAGCAGCCAGGGCCACACAGCACAACCCCGATTCATAACCGGACAAACATGAGACCCTCTGTTCTGCTATCATGGGGCAGTGGGATTTTGAAGTGTGCCATTGCTTCAGAGAAGCTGACTGTCCACTTTTATAAAACCACACCGAGATATCTGTTTATGTGTATATATTCATGTGTGCATGTGTGTGTGTGTGTGTTTGGTGTGGTGCTGGGTGTCAAGTCAGGACCTCACACATAGCAGAAAAACCACTGTAGGACTGAGCTATACACCCAGACCTAAGAAATTTCTACTCCTCAGTTTCAGAAGTTGGGTATCCCTCTGCCTTGCTGAAGCTAAGGGCATGGACATTTACTAAGCACACAGCTTTGATCCCAGAAGGGGCAGGCAGATCTCTCTGTCAGTTCCAGGCCAGCCTGGTCTACAGATGAGTTCTCTGGCTTGGGCTGTGCAAAGAAACCCTGTTTTAAACAAACAAACAAACAAAGCTTTAATTTATTCCCTTTGTGTGTGTGTCTGTGTCCGTGCACACATATTTGCTATGGCACGTGGGTGAAGAAGGTCAGAGAACAACTTCTGCAAGCCAAGTCTTTCCTTTCACCATTAGGATTCTTGGGATCCGATGCAGAGCATCAGGCTTGGTGCCAAGCACTTTTATCTACTAAGCCATCTTACTGGCCCTGCAGGACATTTAAAAAATTATGTTTACTCATCATATATGCATGAGAGTGTGTGTGACTGTATGTGTCTCTGTGCCTGTGTGTATGTCTCTATTAGTGTGTGTGTGAATGTTTGTAAGTGTATCTATCTGTGTGAGAGTGTATGTGTGTATGTATGTATTATGTGTGTTATATGTGGATCGTGTGTGACTGTATATGGGTGAGTATAAGTGCGTGTGTAGAGGTCAGAAAACAACTTCTCAACAAGAGTCAATTCTTTACATCTACCATGTGGAGTCCAGGGATCACACGCAAGTGGTCAAGCATCTTTAACCGAATGGCTCACCATTTCGCTACTCCAACAGTTTTATATGTTGGTACAAGTTTTATAAATGTTGGCCCCTGTCAAACATGCAGGTGGCTGTGGCAAAAAAGGCAGCCAGTAACAAGTCTCTGCAAAGGTGCGGAACACCTTGTGTCCTCAGACATTGTCGGTGGGAACTGTAAAACGGCAACTATTTGGAAAACAATTTGGCAATTCCTCAAAAGGTTAAACAGAGAGTGAGCATGTGACTCAGCAGTTTTACCACCAGGAATGTCCTCAGGGGAGTTGAAAACACACGCCCACACAAAGACTTGTACACAAACGTTCAAAGCAGCACTGTGCATCAGAGCCAAGTCACAAATGACAGAAATATCAAGAATGAACAAATGGCCAGATGAAGCGCAGTATACACCTACGAAGAGTAGGATCCCGCCATGAGAAGGAGCGGAATGCTGGCTCACGCTACAACACGGATGAGCCTTTAAAACAGTGTACTAAGTAAAAGGAGCCAGTCACAAAACCCCACATATTACATGCTTCTTCGAAGAAGGGGCCGGGGCTGGAGAGATGGCTCAGCAGTTAAGAACATCGGCTGCTCCTCTAGAGGACCTGGCTTTAATTTCCAGCACCCACGTGGCAGCTCACACAACTGTAACTCCAGTTCTAGGGGATCTGACGCCCTCACACAGATATACATGCAGGCGAAGCATCAATGTACATAAAAATAAATAAATCTAAAAAAAGGAAAAGGACTGTGGATGCATGCAGAGTTACAAAGTGGCAGGGAACTGTCCAACCTGGGTGCTAGGAACCGAACTTGGGCCCTCTGCAGGAAGAGCAGCTCATGCTCTTAACCAGTGAGCCATCTCACTAGCGTCCGCTGTGTGCTTTTTAGGACCTGCCCAGCACGGGCAAATCTGTAGAGATGGAAAGTGGATTTGTGGTTGCCAGAGATTTTGGGGGCAGGGACCAGATGAGTTTATTCCTGGGATGAGAAAAAGGTCCTTAAGTCAGGTAGTGGTGGTGATTGCACAAGCTTGTGGCTATACTAAAACCCCTGGATAAAGGGCTGTGCTCTGTGGTATGTAAGCTATAGCTCCATAAAGCCATCCTATTAAAGAACAACGAGGAGGTTCTGTACACGCTAAGCAGGATTACTCAGATTTTATTTGTTGAGAAAAAGAGAAATAATTGTAGAATGATCTTGTGCCTCTTGTGTAAAAAGGGAAGAAATATGTTAGCATTTGTTAGTATTTGCGGTAAAACTCTGAAAGGACATCCAAGAAACCAATAAATCGATTCCTCGTGTGCACGGGAGTGGGCCATGAAGAAGGAGAACATTCTGGGAAACAGATGTTTGGTTATAGTGGTGTGTATTTTTGAGACAGAGTATCGCTTTGTTTTTTTAAATACAGGGTCTCTCTACTAAGGTCTGGCTAACCTGGAACTTAGTATGTAGACCGGGCTGGCCTCAAATTGACAGAAATCCTCTTGCCTCTGCCTCCCAAGTGCTGAGATGTAAGGCGAGCACCGCCATTCCTAGTTCAGTCCCTAATTTTTTTTTTTTTTTCTTTTTTTTTCGGAGCTGGGGACCCGACCCAGGGCCTTGCGCTTCCTAGGTAAGCGCTCTACCACTGAGCTAAATCCCCAGCCCCAGTCCCTAATTTTTTTAAAGTTTTGAAAATACTGTAGAGCCAAACAGAGCTGTCTGTGGGTGGACTTGGCTTCTTGTCTTCCACTGTGGTTTTGAGTTCCCCTCCCTGCTCCAATGTCCACCCAAGTGTGTGGTGCTCACTGGGGACTGAGTAAACAGACTGAGTGAGGTTCTGGGGGCAGGGTACAGGGTGTGAGCTTTGCTTTTGTTTACTTAAAAGTCAAAGTACATTTTATGTATGTGTTTGTTTATTTAGTGTGTGTATGTGTGTGTGTGTGTGCATATGCATGTACTACACATAAAACTGGTGCCCTCAGAGGTGTTGGCTCTGCGCGTGCACACACGCGAGTGCGCGTGCACGCACCCACCCCACACACACACACACACACACACACACACACACACACACACACACACCACTTTTAACAGAACTCAAATAGTCCATTAGGAATGAGATGTCAGTGTTTTATAAAAAATCAAGGCTGTCAGAGAGGGACGGTGACATGAAGGACCCTCAGCTGTGGTACTTCTTGGCCACAGTGAGGACAGTAGAAGGCTGTCCCAGTTCCTGAAGGAGCAGCTTCATGTCAGCCTCTGAGAAAGCTCATCTGGGGGAAGCCACTGAGCAAAGCACGTGGCCTTGATCCTGTTTGGGTTCCTTCCCATGGCGTGGAGCTCCCTGTGGGTCTCAGAGCTGACAGATGTTCCTGGGCCCCGAACATTTGGGTCAGTGAAGTCCTGCCAGGCAGCCTAACCTAGTTTTTGTGAGGGGGTCATTGCAGATCCCCCTCGTTACATTTTACTTTTCGTTTCTTTTTTTTTTTTGGAGCTGGGGACCGAACCCAGGGCCTTGCGCTACCACTGAGCTAAATCCCCAACCCCTACATTTTACTTTTAAGTGTGTGTGTGTGTGTGTGTGTGTGTGTGTGTGTGTGTGTGTGTGTGTACACATGTGTGCATATGGTGTGGGTTTGTGTGACATATGGATGTCAGAGACAATTTTGGGGAGTTAGTTCTTTCTTTCTACCTTGTGAATGCCTGGGATCCCACTCTGGGAATTGTCTTTGTAACTGGTGTCTTTACCTGCTGAACCATCTTTTTTTTTCCCTTTTTTTTTTTTTTTTTTCCGGAGCTGGGGACCGAACTCAGGGCCTTGCGCATGCTAGGCAAGTGCTCTACCACTGAGCTAAATCCCCAACCCCCTGCTGCTGAACCATCTTACTAGCTCAGTTTACTCATTTTTAGCTCTGTTTCTTTTGCCTTTTAAAAATTAAATATTTAATCTGGGTGATGGTGGCATATGCTTTTAATTCCAGCACTCTGGAGGCAGAGGCAGGGGGATCTCTGTGAGTTCAAGGTTAACCTGGTCTACAGAGTGAGTTCCAGGACAGCCAGGACTATACAGACAAACCCTGTCTCAAAAAACCAAACCAAACTAATTAAATTATATTCATACATGCATACAATGTGTTTGGATCCAACCCACCTCCCATTTCTTCCCCACAGTCCCTCCAACCCCATCTCCCCTGCTATCCTTTTCCAACATCATGTGTTCTTGCTTATATAGCCTAGAGTGGTTTCCAGCTTGAGGTGATCCTCCTATCTCAGTGCCACAAGTACTGGGATTGCATAGATGTCCATTAGCATTCCCTGCAGCTCTGGTTCTTGTTAGGTACTCTCTTTAGTTGTCTTGTCTTACATGCATATATATCTATCCATCCATCTATTTCTCCGTCCATCCATCCATCCATCCCTTCATCCATCTATCCATTTCTCCATCCATCCATCCATCCATCCATCCATCCATCCATCCATCCATCTCTCCCATCCATCCATCCATCCATCCATCCATCCATCCATCCTTCTATCCAATCTATCCATCCATACATACATACATTTGTCATTTGGAGTTTTTATTTTTAGTTTCACTTAATTGTTCAGGTTTTCTGAGGCAGCTTCTCACAGGCTGATTGGAATTCACAGTGTAGCTAAGGATGTCCCTGAACTTCGTCCTCCTTAGCCTCTCTGTCTCAACCTTTCAGGTGCTAGGATTGCAAGTGTGTGTCCACTCTTGGTGTCACTTCTGTCAGGCTTAAGAGTAAGGTATTATGAACTAACCATATGATTGGTGGCATCACTGATAGGGAAGGCCTGTGTTTTCTTTTTTTGGCAAACAAAGGCCCTGTGCAAGTAAGGCCATCAAGCCCCACCTCTAGCCCAAGGGTGAGTCTTTTCTCTGGATTTTGTTTCTTCAGAGAGATCCTCTCCAGGCTCTGGCCCTGGAAATTTTGATGCCTGACAACTAGGGGCAAGCGTCACCTTTTCCTGTGTCAAAATAGTGGCCTGTCCACCCTTCAGATGTTCTTATGTCTCAGAAATGGCTCCCGTGTTCCTGTTTCCCCAGAGAACAAGCCTTCTGTTTCTTTAGAAGAGGGTGGAATGGCTGCTACCTGGTAGATGAGCGTGGGATGGGAAGAGTCAGGGTCATGCAGGTTTCCATCGGTCTTTCTGAGACAGAGAGCTTAGCAGAATCAGGAGGATGCCAGCCCTGGCTGAAGATGACAGTGTGGCAGGGCCAAGTCTGCACGGCGTCTCCAGCTCCATAAGTTCCTCCATAAGTCCTCTATACATTCCCCCATACATTCCTCCATAAGTCCCTCCGTGGTGCACTCTCTGTCTGATATCCTCTCGTCCACAGCTGTGCTCTCCTACCACAGAATCCACCTGAGGGGAAGCCCAGTGCAGCAGCCTGCACTTCCTCCCAAATGCACGGTGCCTGCTGCAGCTGCTGTGGAAGTCACAGCCTTTCAAGCTGGTGTCCCTCTATAAAGTCATGGTCCCGAGTTCATCCCGTTAGACACAGCGGATTAAACACATGCACTTGCCATTTCTCCTTCCCCAGAACGCCACTGAAATTACAACAGCAGAATTTTAATCTGGAAAAATAAGGCAAACGAGAAAGAGATAAGACAACAGCTGTCAGTAATTACGCATGATAGGCTAGGAGGCAGGAGAGTGGCCCAGCTGGACGCTGGGAGCCATGTACCAGGCCACAGAGCTGGTTGAGTAACCTGGACAGATGTCATGTATCTTTGAGACTCAGCTCCTGCTTTAAAATGTGGCTTGTAGGCTTACCCTGAAGGTGTGAGTGCTAGCATGGTGCAATTTAAGTGCAGCAGGTGGTGTCCAGTAAGTCATGAGGTAGGACCCAATTTTTGTTTGCTTTTGCTGGGTCTTACATGTGGTAGGCAGGCTCTGATCGCCTCCCTAGCCCAGTTTGCCTGCTTAGCTAGTCTTTCGACCTTTGTATTGTGTTTGCCACCGTTGGGGCAGGGGAGCTGGCACAGTGCCTCTGAAGGACTGACCCTCCCTCCCACATCCTGGCCAGTGCTCCCACCTCCCCAGACCGAGGGTACTCATGAAACCTCTAAGCATCCCTTGGATCCGTGTTTCCAGCTAGTGAGGCCACTGAGTGCTGACAGTAGACTGTGTTTGAGCAATTCCTGTTGGGGAGGTGGTTGTGTTCCAGATCTGCTCGCCCTCTCCTGGGGCTCCTTAGACCTCAGTGTTGGCCTCTCTCCTCACCTCTCCCTCTGAGTATCACAAAGATTCAGCTCCCTGGGATCTCAAGTCCGCCTTCCACAGCATCTCTCGCTGGTGTTGGCTCTAGCCAGGCTGTCCCCACTCGTGGGTCCCAGGCTGTCCTCACTTGGATGAGCACTTGAAGGGCGTCCTTCATCCACTCTCACTCAGCTCTTTCCATCTTGCATCTGTAAGTGTCCTGGGGCATATAATTTGTCCAGTCACTGAGGCCTGAAACTCCAGGGTCAACTGTGATTCTGTGTAACGGAGAATGACTGGCTGCTTCTGTCTGCCCTTGTTCAGGTGGGGCGGCCCCTCGCCTGTCAGTTTGCCTGCATCCTGCTGGTACAAACTGCCCTCCTGAACATCAGCTCTATTGTCTTTCTTCTCTTCCTCCTCATTCTCCTCCTTTCCCTCCCCCTTCTTCTTTAAAGACGGGTTGGGCTTCCTATGTTGTTTAGGCTAGCCTCAAACTCACTATGTAGCCCAGGCTAGCCTCAGACTTACAGTGATTCTTCTGCCTGTACTTCCTAAGCACTGGAGTTATAGTAGTAAGTACACATAAATCCAGCTGAAAGCACTGATTTTTCTGAGGCAGGGTTTCTCTGGATAGCTTTGTCTGTCATAGAACTCACTCTAGTCCAGGCTGCCCTCAAACTTAGAGATCCACCTGTGTCTGCTTCCTGAGTGCTGGGGTTAAAGGTATCACCACCAGCCCGCCTAAAGCCTCAATTTTTTTTTCTTTTTTTCGGAGCTGGGGACCGAACCCAGGGCCTTGCATACCACTGAGCTAAATCCCCAACCCCAAGCATCAATTTTTAAAAAATATTTTTGTTTATTTTCTATGCACATGTGTGTATGTGGCCTGGTACAGGTGTGGAGGCCAGAGGACAACTTGTGGGAGTTGGTGCTCTCTCCCAGCGTGCGGGTCCCAGGAATCAAACTCCTACTGTCAGGCTCATTAGCAGGCGCCTCTGCCTACTGAGCCGTCTTTCCCATTATTATTATTATTATTATTATTATTATTATTATTATTATTATTATTATTATTATTATTTTGGAGGCAAGGCACCGACGATCCTAGAACTCACATTGTAGTCCAGGCTAGCCTCGACCTCAGAGACTGGCCTGCCTCTGCCTCCCGAGAACTGGGATTGAAGAGGTGTGCCACCACCACCCGGCTCATCTTTCCCGTTCTAATTCTTGTTTTGTTTTTGTCTTCTCAAATCAGGGACTTTGTATGTAGTGCTAAAACTGGCCTGGGTCTTGCTGTGATCCTCCTGCCTCTGCTTCCAGTTGTGGTTGCAGGCTTGAGCCAACACGCCCAGCTCTCAGCATCAGTTTAATTATGACTTGCTACAGAGTCTGTTGGTGAGTTTCTGCAGGGTAAGATTAGATTCCTAGGTCTGGTTAATGCTCAGGACTCACCAAAGTCTCTCACCTTTGACCCCAGCTGGTCAGTTCTGCCTGAGTCAGGACCAGCCTTGCTCATCCCCATTTAGCTCACGGCCTTCTTTCTACTCCAGGTGCTTCTCACCTTGTGTTTACCTGCTGTTTCTCCTGTCCAATCTCAAGTCTCAGCCTCCATCCCCTTGTAGGTCCCCGTAGACATCAGCCTCTTGAGCCTCCTTTTTGAATTCTGAGGACACTTAGGGTCAGGATCCATCAGGCCCCGGGCTGTTGCCGTTGCATTTGTGTGTCTTGTGTCCAGCAGAGCAGGGCTCTCTTCCTAACCTGGAGGGCAAAGGCTCATGCTGTATAATACAGTGCTTCCTCAGCATGGCTTCTTTGAGAGGACTTCAGAAACCAGGGCAGAGGAGGCTTTGACAACATAGGCCTGTCAAATCACAGGAAAGCAGGAGGATTGGAGTGTTAAGGCAAGTCCCGGCTCTGCCGAGGTCTCTGTCTAAAGAGGAGGGGGTACGGGTAGAGCTCAGTTAGTACACTGCTTGCCTAACACACAGAGCCCTGGGTCTGAGTCCCAGAATGACGTAAACTGAGCATGGTGGCTCATTCCTGTAATCCCAGCCCTCGAGAGGTAGATGCAGGAAATGAGTGGTTCAGAAATCATCGTTGGCTATCCATCAGGTTGGAGGCCAGCCTGATACATGCAGCCTTAAACAACCTTAAATAGCACTCCCAGAACTCCGGAGGCAGAGGCAGGCAGATCTTTGTGAGTTCGAGGCCAGCCTGGTCTACAGAGAGAGTTTCAGGACAGCCGGGGCTACCCAGAGAAAACCTGTCTCAAAAATTGAAAGAGGAGGAAGAGGAAGAAGAGGAAGATGATGATTAGGGAAAACTAGGATAGTTCTGGAAAGTCTCAGTTATGGGGTGGGTGGCTTGCTCCCTGGCCTGTTTCCTGGACCTCTCTGCCCTTGCCTTCCTCCAGCCTTCTCCCATTCCCTGAGCACTTGGATTCACAGGGGAATTCCTTCTCCCTGAGGCAGGAGCGTGCCACCTGCTTCTCATGCTCCGCCTTTCTCTGTCAGCTAATGATTATGCAGGGAACTTAGCTGCTGTCCCCGTCCCAAATCTGTAAAAGTTCTCTTTCGGGCAAGGGTCATGAGAGTAATGCCACTGCCATGTGACTCTGGCTTTACCCTGCTCCCTCTGCTGTCTTAGTCCTGTTCTGAGAAGTCCATTGTGTACCTTGTCACCAGCGCGTCTGAACCCTCTCTGAACCTTCCTGAGGCTGGAAGGTAAGTCCCCCCCCTGCTCTGTGCTGGGTGCCTTTCCCCTCTTTGTTCCCTCCATCTCCTCAGATGCCTGCCACTGCCCTCATCTGAACTCCGCCAGGACCTCAGCCCCTTACCAGGCAGAAGGCCTTGCTTGTGTCCAGGTGGGGCCTGCAGGCTGAATGAGGAATGGTTCGACCCTGTTTGCAGATTTCATCCTGATGGCTGACTCAAAACCACTCAGAACCCTGGATGGGGACCCTGTGGCTGTGGAGGCTTTGCTCCGGGACGTGTTTGGGATTGTCGTAGATGAGGCCATTCGGAAGGGGACCAATGCCTCTGAGAAGGTGGGCTCTGTCTCCCTCCTCCTCCTGCCTGTCCTTTTGTAAACTCGACTTCATTGAGTTCACCCCTGTCCCTGGTGTACCTCATGATTGGCACTCTGGGTCTTACGTCTTTTGCTTCCCCTTGCTTGGGTACACTTGTGAAAACATCCTTGACCTGTTCTAATTGCAAGTTGCTGATGCCTTACGTCTGTTACTTTCCGGCCAGATCTCAGCCAGGGGTCTGAGACCCTGCCTCTTGGCCTCTCCTCCTAGGTCTGCGAGTGGAAGGAGCCCGAAGAGCTCAAGCAGCTGCTGGACTTGGAGCTGCAGAGCCAGGGCGAGTCTAGGGAGCGGATCCTGGAGCGCTGCCGGGCTGTGATTCATTACAGCGTCAAGACTGGTGTGCCTGGGAGCCTGGCGGGAGGGCTTCGGGTGCCAGTGCCCAGCTCCAGCCTGAGTCCTCTGCCTGCTCCTCCTCCGCAGGTCACCCCCGGTTCTTCAACCAGCTCTTCTCAGGGTTAGATCCCCATGCTCTGGCTGGGCGCATCATTACGGAGAGCCTCAACACCAGCCAGTGAGCCACCTGGGCCTTCTGTTCACAAAGGACTTGGGTTTGCTGGGAGGAACCATCTGGGTAGGAGAGGAGAATGGTTTCTGCCACTTGCCACCATCTTCTACTGCTGCCTCTTGTCAGACAGAATGTTTCCCCTGCTGTCTGTCCCTTGAGCTCCTCCGCCAGCCTCCTTGTGCCTCCTGACCCCACTGTTTTCCTCATGTGAGCTTTCTGGTTCTTTGATACCCATCGATTTCTCTCTTGGGAGCCTTATTCAGCCCCCTTTGTCCTCAGCTTAAAGACTTAGCTGGGCCGTGCTTTCATCTAAGCCTCTGTCACCGATGTCCTCTGGCAGGTACACATATGAGATTGCCCCCGTGTTTGTGCTCATGGAAGAGGAGGTGCTGAAGAAACTCCGTGCCCTTGTGGGCTGGAACACTGGGGATGGGGTCTTCTGTCCTGGTATGTGAGAGGGGGCTTCCCTTGGGTCTTGGTAAAGGGTCTGCCTCCTGTACTTTCTCTTGTTCTGTGTAACTGGTGTGGAGGGGTAATGGCTCCACTGGGCTGGTCTGTGGAGAAGCTTCCTAGACCCCTTATCTTGTTGTTGGCCAGGAATGCTCTAGGGTCGTATGGGGAGGGAAAGTGTCCCTACCGGGCAGCTCAGGGTGTAGAGGGTTTATGTCCTGAGGCTGTTCAATGTGGGGTGCTATTTGTGAACCCCAGGAGTTCATGGCTTGGGAGCTAATGTGATGCCTGCTGCTTTGATCAGTTCTGGGTGGAAAGGTCAGGAAGGAAATGTCAGTCTTGACTCACCGTCTCTCCTCCATCTCCCACCCTGCCTGTGACAGGTGGTTCCATCTCTAACATGTACGCCATAAACCTGGCCCGCTTTCAGCGCTACCCAGACTGCAAGCAGAGGGGCCTCCGGGCCCTGCCGCCTTTGGCCCTCTTCACGTCAAAGGAGGTAGGGAAGAGTAGGGGGTAGGGAAGCGGCATACACCTGACCCGGGACTCCTGAGTCTGACCTCTGCCCAGCTCAGTCAGAGACCCTTCCAGTCGTCCTCCTGCCCTCAAAGGGCCTGCTTCCTTCCATGGAGGCCAGATAGGTGCTTGTGCTTGTTTTGCCTTCTTGGGGTTAGGATAGGACAAGTGCAGTAGATACAGGTCCCACCTCTGAGGGAAGTTCATGGTCCAGCAGCACCAGCATCACCGGGGAGGTTATTAGAAATGCAGAGTCTCAGGCCCCGCCAGCTCTAGGTCTCTGTTTAACTGGAATCCAACACAGCTTCTTCACAGAACACTTGAGCCGTGCGGTGGTCCATACCTTTAATCCTAGCATTCAGGAGGCTGAGGCAGGCGAATCTGCCAGCCTAGTCTACAGCCAGAGCTACACTGAGCAACTCTGTCTCAAAACAAAACAGAACAAGATCCTTTGAAAACCCTGGCCACAGGGCCCCTTCGATCGCAACTCACACAGCTTCTGCCAGCCCCTGCCCTCCTATCCTCAGCGCCTCCGGCCTGCTCAGGTCAAGCTGACCTGGCCTCTGTGTTCTTCACAGTGCCACTACTCCATCACCAAGGGAGCTGCTTTTCTGGGACTTGGCACCGACAGTGTCCGAGTGGTCAAGGCTGATGAGAGGTGAAGGTCCTTCTGCCGACATGGCCCTGACCCAGCTGGGCACAATGTGTCGTCTACTTGCCAAAACGCTCTGGCCTCAGGCCCTTACCCCGTCCCCTCCCCCACCACTTTCCGCTCCTGCTGCTCAGTGCCCACTAGCATCCCACCCCTTGCTGAGTTTCCGTCTGCACCCTGGCCTCTGCGTAGCCCCTCCGCCTTCCCTGCTGTGTCAGGTGACCCCCTGGTCTGGAGCACCCGAGTTTTCTCCACTCACTCATCTTTCTTTTCCAGAGGGAAGATGATCCCTGAGGATCTGGAGAGGCAGATCAGTCTGGCAGAGGCTGAGGTGAGTGAGGGCCCTTCTGTCCCCTCAGGAAAGGTGGCTTGGCTCTTCACTGGAGCTCCTCCTCTCGCCTCTCCTTTATTTCCACACCTGTTAGTGTGCAGAGATGCTGTGGGTTAGGCTCTGAATTTCCCAAGCAACCTTGGGGTGGGGGAGGTGGGGAGTGGGGTGGGGTGAGGTGGGAGTGGGGTGGGGGTGAGGGGGAGTGGGGTGGGGTGAGGTGGGAGGGGGTGGGGGTGAGGTGGGAGTGGGGTGGGGGTGAGGTGGGAGTGGGGTGGGGGTGAGGTGGGAGTGGGGTGGGGGTGAGGTGGGAGTGGGGTGGGGGTAGGTTCCTGAAGCAGACACAGTGAGGAAGGTTTCTGGGGCTGAGGTCAGTACAGGGAGCCGCTGAGGAGGACATGCAGGCGTGGTGAGCACTGCTGGCCTAGGGAGGAGGTGGGCTTTACCCCTTGCTTCCAAGTGGGACAGGCTTTGTGCACGGCAACTTTTAAATAAAATTGTCTGCAGATTCACAGTTCTTCCACTCAGATAATTGTTAATTATCAAAGGCTCTTAGAGTTCTGTGCATGAGGAGGACGTTTCCTGGAACAAAGCATGAAATGAAAAATATACCACCAGCTGGTAGATAAGATAAACGGTGATATCTCCAGTCAGTTTCTTCGTCTGTGAAAGGGATGTACTGCAGAAGTCACTGCATAAGGTGGTTGTAAGGATTAGGTAGTCAGTGTGTAAGGACTAGGTAGTCAGTGTGTAAGGACTAGGTAGTCAGTGTGTAAGGACTAGGTAGTCAGTGTGTAAGGACTAGGTAGTCAGTGTAAGGACTAGGTAGTCAGTGTAAGGACTAGGTAATCAGTGTAAGGACTAGGTAATCAGTGTGTAAGGACTAGGTAGTCAGTGTAAGGACTAGGTAGTCAGTGTGTAAGGACTAGGTAGTCAGTGTGTAAGGACTAGGTAGTCAGTGTGTAAGGACTAGGTAGTCAGTGTGTAAGGACTAGGTAGTCGGTGTGTAAGGACTAGGTAGTCGGTGTGTAAGGACTAGGTAGTCGGTGTGTAAGGACTAGGTAGTCGGTGTGTAAGGACTAGGTAGTCAGTGTGTAAGGACTAGGTAGTCGGTGTGTAAGGACTAGGTAGTCGGTGTGTAAGGATTAGGTAATCAGTGTGTAAGGACTAGGTAGTCGGTATGTAAGGACTAGGTAATCAGTGTGTAAGGACTAGGTAGTCGGTGTGTAAGGACTAGGTAGTCAGTGTGTAAGGACTAGGTAGTCAGTGTGTAAGGACTAGGTAGTCAGTGTGTAAGGACTAGGTAGTCAGTGTGTAAGGACTAGGTAGTCAGTGTGTAAAGCACTAGAGTGGCTCTGGGTGGGTGCCCTGACGTCAGCTGCCGTCTACTGCTGCTGTTACTTTTCTGTGAGACAAGTTCTTCCTGAGCATCACAGATTGGCTTTGAGCTCAGGGGGTAGCTCGTGTTGGCCTAGACTTGATCACCTTGGCTTAGCGCTCTTGGTGCTGTGATTACAGATGTGGGCCATCACGCCAAATGTCTGTCACCTTCATCGGTATCATCACCATCTCTAGGGTACAGTGTAACAAATGTAACATGAGAAAACCTTCACTGCACACGCAATATGAATTTCAAGTCACTGTGCAGGATGAACGGCCTATTCTTGCTATTTAGAATAATGTGTGTATATATTTTAAAAAACATTTCATTGTTTTTACGTTTATGGGTGTCTTGCCTGCATGTGTGTCTGTGATCTGTTTGAGGTCACAGTGTCCACAGAGGCCAGAAGACGGCATCATGTTGCCTGGAACTATAGTCACACATGGATGTTAGCTGCCGAGTGGGTACCAGGAACTAAACCTCTGTTCTCTGGGAGAGTGGCCAGTGCTTCTAACTGCCAGCCATCTCTCTTTTCCAAAGATCTATTTTTATAGCCAACTGATTAGTTAAATTTTATTTTATGTAATGGGTGTTTTGCCTGCATGCATGTCTGGAGTATTGTGTGCACTGCATGCAGTGTTCATATCCCTTGAAACTGGAGCTACAGACAGTTGTGAGCTGCCTTTTGGGTGCTGGGCATTGAACTAGTCCTCCAGAAGGACATCATTGATAACCTATGTCCTCTTCTACCACCATCACCATCACCATCACCTCCACCATCACCATCATAACCATCACCATTATCACCATCAACACCATCAACACTGTCCTCACAACCATTACCAC
The DNA here is from genome assembly GCF_011064425.1 of Rattus rattus. Classification (NCBI taxonomy): domain Eukaryota; kingdom Metazoa; phylum Chordata; class Mammalia; order Rodentia; family Muridae; genus Rattus; species Rattus rattus. The sequence continues at coordinate 260,889,482 of NC_046154.1, forward strand.
CACTACCACCACCACAACGACCACCATCATCACCACCTTCATCACCACCACCACCACCACCACCACCGTCATCACCACCTCCCCCATCACCATCACCACCATCACCACCACCACCACCACCACCATCACCACCAACATCATCACTAACACCAACACCATCATCACCACCACCATCACTACCACCATCACCACCACCACCATCACCATCACCACCACCACCACCACCACCACCACCACCACCACCACCACCACCACCACCACCATCACCACTACCACCACCACCACCACCATCACACCACCACCATCACCACCACCACCACCATCACAACCACCACCACCTTCACCACCATCATCACTACCACCACCATCACAACCACCACCATCACCACTACCACCATCACTATCACCACCACTACCACCATCACCACCACCACCACCACCACCATATAGTAGCCTACTGATAGTAATGTATGCTGCCTATTACAGTATGGTCCCGAGTGCCGAACCCTAAAGAAAACTGACTCACCTCAGGAGCCATCAGCGTTCAGTTCCCAGCTAGGGCTAGAGGTTTTCTAAAGTAGCTGTGCCATTTTACAATCCCAGGAGCAAGGGATGTTCCAAATTGTCTGCATGCTCACCAACACTTGGTATTGATTTTCTTTCTTTTCTTTTTTCTTTCTTTTTTTTTTTTGGAGGCAGGGTCTCCTGTAGCTCAGGTGGGCTTTGAACCCTCTGTATAGCCAAGGACAACTATCAGTCCTGACCTTCCTGCTCTGCCTTCTGAGTGCAGAGTGCAGAGGTAATGAGTGTGCACTACCACCGGGTTCAAGTTGTGTTGGTGATTAACACACGGCTTTGTGAGTGCTGGGCAGGCACCCTGCTAACTGAGCTACATTCCCCAGCACACACACACACACACACACACACACACACACACACACACACACACACACACACACACACACACACACTCTCTCTCTCTCTCATGCATGTACACACACACTCATACTCACTCTCTCTCTCTCTCTCATGCATATATACACACACACTCATGCACAGCCACCCCCACAGCCCAGCCCACCCCACTGCACCCCCTCGCACACCCTCACAGCCCTCCCCATCCAGGTGGACTTTCCTGGGGCTTGGGCTGCCCCATATTGCTCCACTCCGTCAGTCATGGGGACATGAGAAGAGGGCAGCTCGGTTTCCCATTTGTTTCAGGCCATGGGCCATTCATTACACACTTGTTGAGAGCAATCCAGAGGACTGTGTTTGAGAGTGTCTGGAAGTTCGTGTTGTGACTTAATTTCCCTTGTATGTATCTGTCATTTTGATTAGCCATTCATCTATGGTAGGCATTGGGTTGCTCCTGTACTTCAGCCATTGTGAACAGTGCTAGCCAGACAACTGCCTCTTCATGTGATTCGCCTACTTTCAGCTAGTGCACTGAAGTGCCTGAGGCTTGGTAACGGATGAAGAAAAGAGGTTTGTTTTGGCTCACTGTCGTGGGCCAAGGTTCAAGGCTTAAATCTGGTGATGCCTTTCTTACTGGCAGAACACCACGTCAGTACAGGGCATCACATGACAAGAGACAGGGACCGGGATCGTGTCTCCTCCTCCCTCTCAGAATCCATAGTCAACCATAAGGGCTCAGCCTGTGACCTACACTAATCCCTACCCCAGCATCACTGTTGGATTGAATTTCTACTTTCTCAGTACTTTACAGTGGGGATTGAATTTCAACATGCAAACCCCAGGAGTCACCAAACCAGACCCAGACGGTGGCAACTGCTTTAGTTTTAAGGATTCATGCCCAGAAGGGGAATTACTGATAATTTCCATTTTTTAATTTTATTTATTTTGAGTCAGGGTCTTGCTGTGTAGCCCAACTTGACCTCAAACTCAGAGTGATTCTCCTGCCTTAGCCTCTTGAGTACATATGTGCCCTAGTATGTGTGTGGAGGTCAGAGGACAACTTTTGAGAGTTAGTTCTCTCCTTTCGCCATGTGAAGGGCTCAGGAGTCAAATACAAATGGTCAGATATGAAGGCAAACACTTTTACCAGGGCATCCTGCTGCCCCCTCCCCCTGCCTTGTTCCCTGTGTTTGGATATCATAGCTTACCTAACCCAAGAGCACAAAGTTTAAGTGTTTTATACTTTTAATTATTTAAAAATTTTAAAGATTCATTTTTAATTTTAGTTTTGTTTATGTGTGACTGTGCGTGGGTGTGCATGTGAGCGCAGTGCCCATGGAGACCAGAAGGGGGTGCTGGATCCCCTGGAACTAGAGTTACATCATCTGGCGTGGGCACTAGGGTTAACAACAGGTCTTTGGAAGTAGCAAATGCGTGTAACTGCTGAGTCATCTGCCCAGGTCTTCATAATTTACATCTTTTTTTTTTTCTTTTTCTTTTTTTTTTTGGAGCTGGGGACACATCATTTTTTTTTAATTTTTTTATTTTGTGAGACAGGGTCTAACTATGTAGCCCTCAATAGCCTGGATTTACATCAGGCTGGCCTTGAACTCAAAGATAACCACCTGCCTCTGCCTCTCAAGTGCTGAGAGTAAAGGTGTGCACCACCGCACAGCATAATTGAACGAAGCCACGCCTGCCAGCCCTTTGGCTTCCTGTAGCTTTGTGTCTGTGTGTATGTGGAGTGGTGGGCATCGGACTTCTCAAGCAAGTGCTCCGTCTCTGACCTCTCCATAGCTCTCTTTGGGACTTTAATTAATTAGCTAATTAATTGATCAACTGGTTGATGTTCTTTGGGACAGGGTTTCTCTCTGTGTCCTTGGCTGGTTTTATACTTGTTGGTCTTCCTCAGCTTGAACAGCTGAGATTATAGGCCAGCACCGCCAGGCCCTGCTACGGGAGATTATTTTCTTAGGTTTTTTTTTTTCCTTTTTCGAGACAGGGTCTCACTATGTGGCTGTCCTGGAGCTGTCAGTGTAGACCAGGCTGGCCTTGAGCTCATGGAGAACTGCCTGCGTCTGCTTTCCAAGTGCTGGGATTACGTGTGTGTGCACTGTCATGCCTGCCTCTTGGTGTCATGTATGTTCGTGCTCATGTTTCATTGTGTACACACGGTTGACGAATTAATTTAGTTGTTACCGTTTGCGTTTCGTTTGTTTGGTGTGGGAGATTGGGCCCCAGGTGTGCTGGGCATGAGCTCTCACACTGAACTGTCTGTCTCCAGCTCTAGTTGGTCTTCTGTATCCTGTTTAGGGGGGAGAAATACTTGGGAGCTAGTATTGTCTGTTGCTTTTAATTTTATTTTTATATGCGTGTGTGATTTGCCTGTATGTATTTGTGTGTCAGTGTGTGTGTCTGGCGCCCAAGAAAGCCAGAAGAGGGTGTTGAGTCCCCTGAGGCTGGATTTACACATAGTTACGAGCTGTCATATGGAAGCTTGAACCTGGGTCCTGTGGAAGAGCAGACGATGCTTTTATTGTTAGAAGATTTATTTTAAATTTGTTTTATGTCTGGAAGAGCATCGGGTGCTCTCAGCGGCTGAGCCACCTCTCCACCCAGCAGTGTTTATCTTTGTAAACATTTGAGAGAATTCATTAGTGAGGCTGTCTGGGCTTGGGCTTTTCTCTGTAGTAGTTTAATTTTTTTTTTTAATTACTAATTCGATGTTAGTATGGACTTTTGTAGTATTGGGGCTTTTCAGTAGTGTTTGGCCCTTCAGTAAGACAGTTCATGTTGAGGTTGGGGTTTAACTCAGTGGTAGAGCACTTGGTGCGCATGGCCCTGGGTTCGGTCCCTAGCTCCCGGGGAGAGGGGGGAGAAAGGACATTCCATGCTTCTGTTTGTAGGACTGTGTATCATGTGTCTGTGTGTTCTTGTGTGTATGTCGTGGTGTGCATGTGGAGCCCTGATATCAGCCCCTGGTGTTGCTCTCGGAAGCCATCCACCTTGCTTTCCGAGGTCGTCTTTTACTGGCCTGGAGCTCACCTGCTAGACTAGGCTGCTGGCCAGCAAGCCCCAGGGCCTGCCTACCCCTGCTCTGTAGAGCTGTGTTTACAGGCATATGTCACCACGCCTCAGCTCTTTTTATTTTGGAACGTAGATTCTGGGGATTGAACTTAGGTCCATCATATATCTGCAAGCTAGTCACATCACTGATGGATCTGTCTCCCCAGCATTAAAAGTTTCCGAAAGAGCACAAACTGTGGAAATAGGTGAATAGGAAATAGGTGAACCTAGGTTCTGCCGAGATACAGTGTCCCTTCCTGCAGACTTCAGGAGAGGCCAAACTCAGTGTTGGAAAAGGCGTGCAGAGAACTTAGGGCCTAGCAACACCCTCTGACCGACTTTAACAATGACCCCACAGCTTCTTTTTTTCTCTGCCTTTTGACTACAGGGCTCGGTGCCATTTCTGGTCAGTGCCACCTCTGGTACCACCGTGCTAGGGGCCTTTGACCCCCTGGATGCAATTGCCGATGTTTGCCAGCGTCACGGGCTGTGGTTACACGTGGATGTGAGTGAGACTTGGGTCAAGGGGGTAGGGTGGGCTACACTGAGGCCAAGACCCACGCTGTTCCTCCTGCTCCACAGGCCGCCTGGGGTGGGAGCGTCCTGCTGTCCCGGACACACAGGCATCTCCTGGATGGGATCCAGAGGTGCATAAAGCCTCCTTCCCCAATCCATCCCTTCAAATCCTTGGTTCTCACCATAGCCGTAAACTAGGGAGTCTGGGGAGGGTGGGGACTGGAGAGATGACTGACTTCGGATTAGAGGGAGGGTAGGTACAGGAATTCTTCCTGGCTGCAGGGGAAGGGTAGCCCCTTACCTTTAGCTTTTTGTTGGAGGAGCCACTGACCCAGCTTTGCCTTGTCTTACCCAGGGCTGACTCCGTGGCCTGGAACCCTCACAAGCTTCTCGCCGCGGGGCTGCAGTGCTCTGCTCTTCTTCTCCGGGACACCTCGGTAGGTCCTTTCTCTAGACCCTAGCTTGTCTGTCTCACCACAGAGATCTGGACTTAATGAAGCCACATCTCTCTGACCACCCTAACCCTGTGTTGAGCTCCATGTGCCCAGCGGATTGTTTTCATGGGACAGAAAGCGTTTCTATCTTGTACTTACGGTCGGAGGGATCCTGGGCAGGATTTGGGAAGAGCTTTGGTGTTGGTGGCGACCCAGAGAGAGGTCTGGGTTGGCTGGCCGCTGTCTCAGGTGCCAAACTCCAGGGAGAAGAAAGGTGGCTAAGCTGTGGCCCAGTAGCACCTCAGACGGCTGACAGCTCCCCCCCACAGAACCTGCTCAAGCGCTGCCATGGGTCCCAGGCCAGCTACCTCTTCCAGCAAGACAAGTTCTACGACGTGGCTCTGGACACCGGAGACAAGGTGGTGCAGTGTGGCCGCCGCGTGGACTGTCTGAAGCTGTGGCTCATGTGGAAGGCGCAGGGTGGGCAAGGGCTGGAGTGGCGCATCGACCAGGCCTTTGCTCTCACTCGGTAGGCATGGAGGACCCACATTGCGTTCTCTTCCGCTCTCCACGGCCTTCCTGGGGCCTCTGTCGGTCTCCCCTGTCTCCTTGCCTCTGCCTTCCCTCCATGTGTTTCTCACCCTTTCCCCCAGGTACTTGGTGGAGGAGATAAAAAAGCGGGAAGGATTTGAGTTGGTCATGGAGGTAGGATCCTGGCTCCTTTGAATGCCTCTCCCACCGCCCACCTCGCTCCGTATGTGAAGCCTCATAAAGGACCAGGAGCAAAGACAGGGAAACAACCCCTCCCTTCCCCAACTCATGCCTCCCTCATCCCTCCCCTCAGCCCGAGTTCGTCAACGTGTGCTTCTGGTTTGTGCCTCCCAGCCTGCGGGGGAAGAAGGAGAGCCCAGATTACAGCCAGAGGCTGTCTCAGGTAGTCTAGTCTTTGCCCTCTGGTAACCCACTTCCAGGAGCTAAGCAGCAGGTATGTTTCCGCCCTCTGCTGGCTGTGCCTCGTATTGCATACGCCTGCCTCTCCAGACATCGGACGCAGGAGAGCAAGCACCTCCTTACTCTCATTTTTCATGGGGTACAGGTAGGGAGAAAAATATTTTTCTGGAAAGTAAGGAGACAGGGGGGATTACCGGAGGAAGACACCAGCATGCACCACACAGACGTCTGTGCTGGAACTAAGGCCAAAATGAGACCAGGAATAGCTGATCGTCCCAGGTGTGCTTTCAGAGGCAGGGATGTGTTATGTCCTTATTCCTAAGAATGGGTTAGTGCTGGCTGCCTCAGTAACCTGAAGGAACCGCAGTGCCCTGCCCTCCGGGGCTGTTACTGCAGAAGAGGTGTCCCCTGTGTACATTGTGTTCAAGGCGGCTTGGTGAGTTACCTCTAGATCACATGGTGCAGGTCAGAAACAAGTCAGGAACTAAGAAGGTATTGGGGATGAAGGCTTGGGACTGAGGAGGAGCAGTGTTGAAAATCAGAGACAAGTCTGGTCCAGTGTTCCCAGCTCCTGGAGAGAGGAGAGGGTGGAAGAAAGCAGGTTTTAGATGGAGAAGGCCACTCAGGCTGCATGTGGTGGGAAAGGTGGTGTGAGCAGTGAGTGTGCACAGAGGTGGCAGCTTCTGGAGCCGGGTGGTCCAGGGAGCTGGGCAGCTGCTTCAGCTCCCTGCTGCTCCCCACAGGTGGCCCCTGTGCTCAAGGAGCGCATGGTGAAGAAGGGAACCATGATGATCGGCTACCAGCCCCATGGGACCCGGGCCAACTTCTTCCGAATGGTGGTGGCCAACCCCATACTGGTCCAGGCCGATATAGACTTCCTTCTGGGCGAGCTGGAGCGTCTGGGCCAGGACCTGTGAGCTGCTTCCTCTCTCTGCCCCACCCAAGCTCTGCATAAGCTCCTGGGTTCCCAAAAGCGACCTTTCTAGGAAACAGTGGCCTTGACTGTGTGAGCCCCCACACACTAACTCTCCTAGCTGAGTATTGGCTGCCAGGACGGTGTCTAAACACACTACAGTCTGTTCTTACGAAATGTGCTTCTTCTTTTAAGTCGGGCATAGTGGCACACACCGTTAATACCAGCCCTGGGGAGGCAGAGGCAGACACAAGCACATCTCTTGAGTTTGAGGCCAGCCTGGTCTACAGAGCTGGGCTACACAGAAAAAAAGCTCCAGGAGCTGTGTAGCCAAGGCTAGCCTCACACTATCAGCTATTCTCCTGTCTCAGAAAGAAAGAAAGAAAGAAAGAAAGAAAGAAAGAAAGAAAGAAAGAAAGAAAGAAAGAAAGGAAGGAAGGAAGGAAGGAAAAGAAAGAAGTATTTTTCATTAAGATTATGTCTATAAAGAATTTTTATTAATATGAGAGAAATGGTACGATGTATTAAGAAAGCTAGATATGAGTTTATATATCATGGTATCTGAGTTAAGCTATAAAAAAAAAAATACATAGGAAAAGGCGGTGAGTGGAACTGTGCCAAAGGTCAGCAGTTTTCCCTGGAAGAGGATAACAGGCTGTTCCTAAATCAGCCTCTCAGACCTTCCCTGCTTCCCCACTTTATCATGTAACCACATCACCTACTTCTGAGATACAACAATAAAGCTGTGTCACTATATTCTGGTATGTTTTGTTTTATTTATTTATTTATTTTTAAAAATATTTATTTATTATGTATACATCATACAGCTTTCTGCCTGCATGTATGCCTGCAGTCCAGAAGAGGGCATCAGATCTCAATACAGATGGTTGTGAGCCACCATCTGGTATGTTTTAAAGTTTTATTTTTTTTTTTTTTTTTTTTTTTTTTTTTTTTTTTTTTGGCATTTGATACTTTTTATTGGTGCTACTTTCAAACCTTTGAGAAATTGGTTGGGTTTGGTCTGAGGCGAGGGTAACCTTCAGCAGTATCTCCTCAGCAAACAAAAAATAGCTCCAGCTAAAGTTTTATTTCTAACTCAACAATGGAGAACTTGAAGCAAGCAGGCAGACAGGACGTGCATAAGAGAGGCAATCATGAGAGAGAGACATCGTCTCCACTCAGAACCTTAGTGGGAGAGGAACAACGCAGGGTGAAGGCAGTCACACCTAATAGCACCTTGGGATACCAGAAACAAAGCAGTCAGGCACGGCACCTTGAATCCCAGCACTGAGAGACAGAGACAGAGATAGAGGCAGATAAACCTCTGTGAGTTCCAGGCCAGCCTGGTCTACATAGTGCGTTCCAGCCAGCCAGAGCTACATGGTGAGACCTGGTGGAAAGGAGAAAGGAGACAGGCCCAGGATTTATCTGGAGAGAAGAGCCCCATCTCCTTACCTCCCGCGTGTCTTGAAGCTGTCTCACTCTGCAGCTGAAGCTTAGCGCACCGTGTAGCCAAGGCTAGCCTCACACCGTCAGCTGTTCTCCTGCCTCAGTATGCTGTGATTGGAGGCATGAGCCACCATATCCCTGCATGTGTGCATGCGTGCGTGCGTGCGTGCGTGCGTGCGTGCGTGCGTGCATGCGTGCGTGCATGCGTGCGTGTGTTTTGAACTAGCTACATAGCACTTCTGGCCCTCCTGCCTTCACCTCTCCTGAGATTTCAGGTTTATTGTTTTGTGTTTTTTTGAGGCAAGGTCTCACGTAACCTATGCTGGCCTCGAACTCCTGATCCTCCTGACAGCATTGCAGATGAGTGCGGCTATGCCCAGCCCTGCAAATCCCATTCCTTAAAAAATTCTCCACAAAAAGCAAAACAGGACTAGGGATGTAGCCCACCTGGTGGAGTGTTTGTGTAGTGTTCGTCCTCACTACCTTAGTTTTGAGCTCCAGGACTGCACCACAGTCTGGGTGTGTGCTGGCACTCACCTATAATTCCAGAACTCTGGACCGTTTCAGGGTCCACCTAGATATATGAGGACCCTGTCTTGAGAAACAACTTGTGTAATTCAGCCTCCAGTGCTGTGGCTGGGATTGCCAGTGTTTTGCACAAAGCACTTAAGGGCTGAGGTGTGCTTCTGTGGTAAAGCGCTTGCCTTTACCACTGCTCAGGAGGCTCCCAGCTGAGGCTTCTGTGCTTCACGGCCCAGATCCGTGCTCCACCTGAGGACCTGCAGCATCCCGAGAACACCAGGCTGTTGAGTTCTCCAGTGTAGCCTCCCTGTAGAGGCTCCTGCCGCTCCTGCAGGTGAAGTTCACAGCCCTGTCCTCAGATGATCCCATTCCCAGCTTCCAGGGCATGCTGCATTCTCCTGTGCGTCTCTCAGCCACGGGATGCCTCAGAGTGACAGAGACTGTGGCAGAGCCTCCTCGGCCTCTGAGCTGAGATAGCGCATGGTGACAGATCGCTCTAGACCAAAAATTTCCATGTGGTATAGGAATTTAGCCTGATGGCCCAATTTTAACAGTATCCCTAGAGTATGTTTTAACCATACCCTCTACCGCCAACATAAGTAGATCTCACATTAAGTTACTTTGTTTATTTAATTTAAAAGATTTTTAGACAGGGTCTCACTTTGTAGAGCCCTGGCCATCCTATAACTCACTTTGTAGACCAGGCTGGCCTCGAACTCACAGTGATGTACCTGCCTGTGCCTCACGAGTGCTAGGACTAAAACCTACACCACTACACCCGTACACATAGTTCTTTATAGCCTGTTTTCAGCCTTTTCTTACAATACATACTGAATAGTCTGCTCCTGGGGCTGTTGAGATAGCTCCCCAGGTAAAGGTGGTTCTTGCCAAGAGAAATAAGCTGAGCTGGAATCTCAGAGCCAACACAGTTGGAGGAGCGAACTGATTCCTGGTGGTTGTTCACTGACTTTACATGCATGCTGTGGCGTGAGTGTTCTTACATACAGAGACATACATATTGTAAATTACATGCATGCTGTGGCACAGCTGTTTTACACACACACACACACACGCATAGTAAATAATTTTAAAGATGTATGTATGTATGAATGCATGCATGCATTTGTACATGAATGCACTTTTTTTTTAAATCTAGTTATGACTCTTGCCTTAGCACTCAGGAGGCAGAGACAAGGGGGTCTCTGAGTTCAAGGCCAGGCTGGTTTATATAGAGATCCGGTCCAGAATGGGTGCATGGTAAGATCCTGTCTCAAAAGAAAAAAAATCTACCTAGTTAATTGATAAAGGCTATTGAGATGGTTTCATTTTTAGTAACTGGTAGTTTTTGTTTGTTTAGTTTTAAGAAATTTGTTGGAGCTGGGTGTAATTGCGTGTACCTTTAAATTCCAGTACTCAAGAGGCAAAAGCAGGTAGAGCTCTATGAGTTCTTGGCCAGCCTACTCTACATAGCTAGCTAGCTCTAAGCCAGCCAAGCCCAAATAGTGAGAGCCTCTCAAAAATAAAATAAAATAAAAATAAATTTGTCGGGTTGGGGATTTAGCTCAGTGGTAGAGCGCTTGCCTAGCAAACGCAAGGCCCTGGGTTCGGTCCTCAGCTCCAAAAAAAAAAGAAAAAAAAATTTGTCAGGCCAGTAAGATGGCTCAGCTGCTGAAGGCACTTGCTGTCAAGACTGATGACCTGAGTTTAATCAACAAGACCCACATGGTGAAAGGAGAGACCCCATTCCCACACTGTGACACCTATGTAAAATAAATAGATAACATTTAAAAACTTAATCCTTTCTACTTCAACTGGGCTGAGGGGCTTATTGACATAGACTTGTTTCTTAAGTCCTGTTAGGGTCTATACTATTGTGACTGTAGGGTCTGTAGTATCACTACTGTAGGGTCTGTAGTGTTGCTACTGTAGGATCTGTAGTATCTACTGTAGGGTCTGTAGTATCACTACTGTAGGGTCTGTAGTATCACTACTGTAGGGTCTGTAGTATCACTACAGTAGGGTCTGTAGTATCACTACTGTAGGGTCTGTAGTATCACTACTGTAGGGTCTGTAGTATCACTACTGTAGGGTCTGCAGTATCACTACTGTAGGGTCTGCAGTATCACTACTGTAGGGTCTGCAGTATCACTACTGTAGGGTCTGCAGTATCACTACTGTAGGGTCTGTAATATCACTACTGTAGGGTCTGTAGTATCACTACTGTAGGATCTATAGTATCTCTACTGTAGGGTCTATAGTTTCACTACTGTAGGATCTGTAGTATCGCTACTTTAGGATCTATAGTATTGCTACCTTCATTTCTGATACTGATTTTATTTTCTCTCTTTTTCCTATTCATTGTAGTTAGAGGTTTATTGTTGTGATAGTTAATTTTTTTAAAAAACATTTATTTATTTTATATATGTGAGTATACTTCTGCTGTCTTCAGACACACCAGAAGAGGGCATCAGATCCCACTACAGATGATAGTGAGCCACCATGTAGTTGCTGGGAGTTGAACTCAGGACCTCTGGAAGAGCAATCAGTGCTCTTAACTGCTGAGCCATCTCTCCAGCCCATGATAGTTAATTTTATGTGACAACCTGCTAAGGCTTAAGGGATGTCTAGATGGCTGGTAAAGTACTATTTCTGATGGTGTTTCTAAAAAGTTAGCATTTAAATCAGGAGACTGAATAAAGAATTTTGACTCTCAGGGCTGGACCCGGGTTCAAATCCCAGGACCCACAAATCAACTTACAACTATCTGTAACTCCAAGATCTTACACTTTCCATAGACATAACATGCAGACAAAGCACCAGTGCACATAAAGATCTTACACTCTCCGTAGACATACATGCAAGATCTTACACTCTTCCATAGACACACATGCAGACAAAGCACCAGTGCACATAAAGATCTTACACTCTCCATAGACACATGCAGACAAAGCACCAGCGCACATAAAGTTAAATAAAAATTTTTAAAAAAAGTAAAGAAAGAAAGAAATTGACCCTCTGATATGGGTGTATATCATCCAGTCCTCAGGGACACTTCCTGATCTCGGGCATCCTCATCTCCTGTTCTCTGCACTGGATCTCCTGTTCCTGGCCTTTGAGCTCAGGCCAGGAGTCACACCAAAGGTTCCACACCCTTGAACCTAGATTGAATTACACAGCTGGACTTCCTGGTCTTTTAGGTCACATACTTTAGCATAGTATGACGTGCTTTGCCTTCGTACTGTGAGTCAGTTCTCATAATGTTTCCTCTTACAGCTGTTCATTCATTCATATATATAAAATAATATATATATTCATACACACACAAATATATGTATGTGTGTGTGTGTGTGTGTGTGTGTGTGTGTATGTATGTCTAACTGGTTGTGTCTTTTTCTCTCCAAGTCTGTGTTGCCTTAAGATTAGGAACAAGATAATACCTACTTCTTCCCCCCACCTCCCCACCCCCCACTGCTTAGCACAGAGATCAAGGTTCTAGCCAGGGCAGTTAGGTAAGAAATGAAATAAAAGTCATTATATATTCGAAAGGGAAAAAATCAAAACTATTTCTGTTTATGTATAACATGTAGAAAGTCCACCAAAATAACTTAGACATACTGGACTCTAGTAACCAGCGTTTCTCTAGTGTATGTGGAGTTCTCGATTACACACACACACACACACACACACACACACACACATATATTGGGGGCATAGCACAGTGCTAGTGTGCCTGCCTAAAACAACTGGAAAGTTCTCAAGCTCACAGGGCACAGATGAGCGTGTGTAGAGCGGGCTATGGTGGGAAATGCTCGTAACCCTGGCATAGCAGGGCTCAGGCAGGAGATTGGAGTTTAAAGCCATCCCTGGCTTTATTAGGAGCTGAGTCCAGTCTCAATGTGTGAGGATCCCTGTATCGAACACTCCCGTCAATAAACAAAGATGAGTAATGGTTCTATTAACAATGATCTAAAATGAAACTATCATAATTTCATTTATAGGAACGTCAAAAAGGATAACAGGGAAATTAACAAGCGTGAAAAGTATGTGCTCAGTAAACCACAACAATGCACAAATGTTTTCTGAGACAGGGTTTCCCTTTGTAGCCCTGGCTGTCCTGAAACTCAGAACTCCTGTAGACCAGGTTGGCCTCAAGCTCAGAGATCCACCTGTCTCTGCCTCCCAAGTGCTAGGATCAAGGGCGTGCACCCAGCTGTTTTGGTTTGGTTTGGTTTTGGAGACAGGGTTTGTCTATGTAACCTTGGCTATTGTGGAACTCACTCTGTAGACCAGGCTGGACTTGAACTCACACAGATCTGCCTGCCTCTGCCTCCCCAGTGCTGGGATTAAAGTTGTGTGTCACCATCTCCTGGCTTGAAACAGGTCTTATGGTAACCCACTTTGACCTCAAATTTACAATTATTGTACCCAAAGATGACTTTCAATTCCTGGTTCTCCCAAGTGCTGTAATCACAGGTGTGTGCTACTTACTGTACCCAGCTTAGAACTCTTAAAACTCAATAATGACAACACAGCCTGATTTGAAAAACAAGGCTGATGTCTGAATAGTCATTTCTTCAGAGATGATGAACAGGGCCTTCTAAGCAAGCCTTGCCTCAAGGTTTCCAACCTCCTTAGTCATCAGGAAAAGCAAATCAAGAGTATAGTGAAACGGTTAGGTCTGGTTTGCATCTGCAGTGCCAGCACTCACTCAGGAAACAGGCAGAAGAATCACCAGGGTTTAGGGCCAGCCTGAACTACCTGATAAGTTGTAGGTCAGCCAGGGTCTGTCTCAGCAAGGCCTTGGGCTGTAGCTCTGGTACACCATTTGCCAAGCATGTAGAAGACCCTAGGTTCAACCCCAGAGCCACAAAACAAAAAGAAACAAAACAGTTCAACAAGTAAAGGAAATATTTCCCTGGTGGACACAGCCTTGGGAGGCAGAGGCAGGTGGATCTCTGTGAGTTCCAGGCCAACCTGGTTTACAGAGCAAATTCAGGACAGCCGAGGCTACACAGAGAAACCCTGGATCAAAAAACAAAATCAAAAACAAACCAACCAGCCACACTCCGGATAGCAAATCACACTCAGGAACACAGCTATCATAAAAGATACTAAGTTCTGCGAGAATGTAGAGAATTCAAAGCCACATGCTCTGCCCATGGGATTGTAAGTTGTTTACAACCACTTTGGAAGAGTCTGCAGTTTCTCAAAGGATTAAAGGTAAGGTCACATGACCCCATCAATACCCAGAGGTGTAAATGAGAAATGAGGAGTTTCGGGTGGTGACACTGTGAGTAAATGTGTAATTGATTGGCATGGGCATGGATGGCCTCAGCCATCCATGAGGCTGAGGGAATGGCAGAGCCTCCCCTGGTCCAAGTGCCAGCATTGACTGTCTGTAGAAAATGTCCACAGAGTTTTCTCCAAGATGTTGCAGGCCAAAGACTTCCTTACAGAAACAGCTCCTACTGAGATTCTGCCTCCCTGTTCAGTGGTGTATAGTAACCCACTTCCTTGTTTATCTGTGTGTAGTGAGCCTGTCTCTGTTCACCCATATGTAGTTGATACGCTGGGCTCCCAGGGTGCTGCTGTGGCCTTTCTGTCAGAGAGCCAGACCATCCACTCCTAACTCTGCGTCTGTGTGTCTGTGCATCCGTTCGTCCTTCATTCCTTGCCTGCCCCCAGTCGGGTCAAGTCCCTGGAGCTGTGCAGAGTTCGTCAACAAAGAACACATATTCCCACAAGACTGCACACAGTCCGTCACGGCACTCCTCCATCAGTAACGAGTCGAGAAGAGGAGGGCCTGGAGTGACGGCCCGGCGGTTAAGGGCACTTGTTGCTCCTGCAGAGCATCCAGATTCGGTGCCTAGCATCTAAATGGTTTCTCACAGCCACCTCTAACTCCAGTTCCAGGGCATGTGGTACCTCTTCTGAATGCTGCGGGCTCCAGACACGGCACACATACATACATGCAAGCAAAACCCATACACATAAAAATTAGAAAGAGAAAGCCTCACAGGTTTCCCTATGCTCTAATCTGACTAAGGCATCTTTTTGTTTGTTTGTAATTTTTTCGTTTTGGGGACAGGATGAGCCTCAAACTCAACAGCTTCATAATTCTACATTCCAAGTGTTAGGATTCAAGACATGCACCACCGTGCCTGGCTCGGAAGCGTCTCCCCTCTTCCCAGATGACCCTAGCCTAGGTCCACTTGGCAAAAACCTAACCAGGACAGTATATGATTCATTTTAAAGTGTACTTTGGGTGTAGTATTTGTACGTGTTTAGGCCGGTGCATGCATGCCTGGGTGTGTGTGGGCCAGGAGAGACACCTGGGTGTTCGCCCTGATTTCACCCCACCTTGCTTTTGTGAGCCAGTTACCTTCACTGAGCCTAGAGTTTGATTCAGCTAGACTGGCTGGCCAGTGAACTCCAGGGGTCCACCTGTCTCCACTTCCCAGACCAGAGGTTGCAGAAGTGGGCTGCCACACCCCGCATTTATGTGGGCACCAAGGTTCCAAACACAGGTCCTCATGCTTCCGTGGCAGGCATTTTATAAACTGATCCTCTGCCCCAGCCCCATGATCTGTCACAGAGGCTCAGACCCCAAGCTTTCCACCTGGAGACCACCCAGCAGTTGTTTGTTAAGTTAAACATACTAAGGACCAGCTCTTGGGAAATCCGACCGAGAACACCAGTCCTCTGAGGTCCACACTAACTGCCCACTGCAGATGAAAATGTTGGTAAGATGTGGTGCACACGAGCGATCTGCACCAGTGTTGGCAGACACGAGATGAGTATCTCAGCAGCATTGCTAGTCCAGTGTAAAAGCAGCGACGTGTGAAATACAACAAAATCACCGAGAGTACACTGGATGGATACCAGACTGAGAGGCCAGACGACAGTTTCCTGGTTTGCCCCTCTTCTCCTTTTGCTTGAGTCTGGGAATTAAACTCAGGTGATCAGGATGGCGTGACAGGTGATTTTTATCTGCTAAGCCATCATGCTGGTCCTAGCCTACTTTGCATATATTTAAAAGGTATAGGAAGGACCAACATTTTTCAATACTTTTCATTCAAGACTTTGACGTTTTCAAGATTTTTTCATTTTCTTAGTCAGTCTTCTCTTGTGTGATAAAACGCTACGACCAAGGCAACTTATAAAAGAGTTTAATTTGGGGGTTGGGGATTTAGCTCAGTGGTAGAGTGCTTGCCTAGCAAGTGCAAGGCCCTGGGTTCGGTCCCCAGCTCCGAAAAAAAGAAAAAAGAAAAAAAAAAGAGTTTAATTTGCAGCTCATGGTTTCAGGGGGCAGTAAAAGCCATGACCGTGGTGGGGAGCGTGGAGGCAATCAGGAAGGCACGGTACTAGAGCAGTAGCTGAGAGCTCACGTGATCCACAACCAAGAGGCAGGGAGAGAAGACCAACCGGAATGACATAGGCTTTTGAAGCCTCAAAGCACATCCCCAAATAACACCTCCAACAAGGCCACACCCCCTAATTCTTCCCAAACAGTTCCACCGGCTGGGGACAAATGTGAGCCTATGAGGGTCATTCTCAATCAGACCACCACATTCATTCCATTTCTGCTTTAGCATTGCTAGGGTTGAGGTAAACACCATGATCAAAACAAATTGGGGAAGAAAAGGTTTATTTTGTCACTGAAGGGACTCAAGCAGGGCAGGAACTCGGAGGCAGGAGTCGCTTACTGGCTTGCTCCCAATGGCTTGTTCATCCTTTGTTATAGAACCCAGGACCACAAGCTCAGGCTGGCACTGCCCAGAGTGAGCTTGGCCTTCCCATATCAATCACTAGTTAAGAGAATACCCTGTAGATTTCCTACAAACAGATTGTATGGTAGGGTTTTCTCAGTTGAGGTTCCTTCCTCTCAGATGGTTCATAAAGCTATACGCTATGGTCGTGTATCAGAGTAGGTCTGTTGTGGGTTGCCCTGGTGCTGTTTGCATTTTGATGTTCATTCTGCTTCCTCAAGAGGGGCTCGAGGAGTGGATCATGTGGTGGATCACTCGGGTGATTTCATGTGAACCTTCTCCCCATTTTAACTGGTCAAGTAAAGGTTAGAGCCTGTGATTGGGCAGTGGAAGGGAAAGGTGGGGCTGGAGGTTTTAGAGAGAGAGAAGAGAGGAAGGAGGAGAGGGAGACAGGAGACAGAGGAAGAGGAGGAAGAAGATGGAGTAGAACCACATGGCCTGGAGGAGCTGCAAGTAGCAAGGAATCTCATAGCTGGGAAGAGAGCAGTGCAGTGGCAGGTCTGCCCGGTCTAGGCGTGCAGCTTACAGACACAACTGAGCTGTGTAGTCATTGCATGGGCTCACTGGGGTTGGAGATTTACTGCAACAGTTCTCTATAATGGGAAGGGCAATAAGAGATAGACTGCAGCCAGCATCTCATGCTTAATTAGGGCCTTTTGTAGACTCAGAACCACACAATGTTGAATGGCAATGAGCATCCAAGTAGACAGATCACAGGGTAACTCCAGAAATGTGGTGATGATGGGGAAGAGGGTCTGGAGAGAAGGATGTAAGAGATGGAGGATTAGGGCATGTGTGTGCATGTGTATGTGTGTGTATCTGTGTCTGTGTGTCTGTCTGTGTCTGTGTGTCTGTCTATGTATCTGGTTTCTCTGTGTATGTCTCTGTGTGTGTGTGTGTGTGTGTGTCTCTGTGTGTCTGTGTTGTCTCTGTGTCTGTGTGTGTGTATGTCTGTGTCTGTGTGTCTGTGTTTCTGTGTGTGTGTATGTCTGTGTGTGTGTCTGTGTGTATGCATGTGCGTTTGTATGTCTGTGTGTCTGTCTGTCTCTGTGTGTCTGTCTGTGTATCTGTCTGTGTGTGTCTTGTCTCTCTGTGTATGTCTCTCTCTCTCACTCTGTGTGTGTGTGTGTGTGTGTGTGTGCGTGTGTATGTCTGTGTGTCTTTCTCTGTGTCTGTCTGTCTCTGTGTGTCTGTCTGTGTATCTGGTCTCTCTGTATATGTCTCTCTCTCTCTCTCTCTCTCTCTCTCTCTCTCTCTCTCTCTCTCTCTGTGTGTGTGTGTGTGTGTGTGTGTGTGTGTTCCATGCACCCAGTTCTATAGTCTATAAGCCTCAGTACCAGAAATAAACAGAAGGACCTAACATGAAACCAGGAGGCAATGCAGGCCTGACATTGAAGAAATATCTTTATCAAACACAAAAAGAAACGAAAAGCAACTCAGGGCTGGCAGGATTGCTCCGGTCTGAGGAGCACTTGCTGCCGAGCCTTACAACCCGAGCTTAATCCCTGAGGTACACACGGCAGAAAGAACCAATTTCATATCCTATAATGCTCATCTGCCACCACTTACTTTAAAAATAACTGAGCAGTGGTTAGATGAGGGTACAGGCTGTGCTCCTTCACCACTGTGTGCCTATTTCAAGATTTATTTTTATTTGTATAAGTACACTGCAGCTGTCCTTAGACATACACCAGAAGAGGGCATGGGATCCTGTTACAGATGGTTGTGAGCCACCATGTGGTTGCTGGGAATTGAACTCAGGACCTCTGGAAGAGCAGTCAGTGTTCTTAACCGCTGAGCCATCTCTCCAGCCTGGAGTTTTTCTTTCTTGGCTAAGCCAAGCCAGACCTAGATTATCCTGTATCTTCATGGGGTTTCGGGCATGCATGACCGACCACACCTGGCTGGATTTGTGGTACTGGGATCTGAATTAGGTAGCTCTGTGGCAAGTACTCTTCACCATCGAGCCATCCTTCCAGCCTCAAAAGCAGTAGGTGTAGCCTCTAGATCCGCAGCCTTGGCCAGCCCTGCACACGCCTTAAGAAGTGAGTTCTCTGGCCTCCCTCCAGACTCAGTGAGTCAGTGAATCAGAAACTCTTGGGTTGAGTTAGGGGTGAGAGAGAGTTCAACGATCTACATTACCAAGTCCAGAGATGGTTCCTTCTTTCCCAGACACCTGTCCTTAGTCACGATCCTGCTGGGGAGTACAAGATAGGGCCTGATCTCAGGGTTATTGGAGAGCAGGCCTGGTGCGGACAGCCATTTGCCATTGCCATTGAATAGGTGACCTTTGGAACCTCTGAGCAGAAGTCAGGTCCACCGCATGCTAAAAAAGAATGACTCAGAGCTGGGGCCCTATAGAGATGGCAGTTACTATGCCTGGTTCCCCGTCCACCAGAAAACATAAGGACTCACAGGAAGAAGCATCTAGCAGCTCAAGCAGTCAGGAGCGCTTAAATATATCCAAGTCACGTACAAAAACAAAAACAATTCCAAGGCCCCAAACGCCATCACTTTCTGGAAATAAAACGGTCGTTTTGAATAACAAAAAAACCCCAGTATATGTATCAAGGGACAGAATGGTTACTGGCAAGACTCAAGTCGGTGGCTTGGATGAACAAATGGAAAAAATATTTCGAGGCACAGGACAAATAATGTGGGAAGATGGAAATAATTAGAAGGCTATCATGCTTCGATTCTAGATCCAATAGTTCCAACAGCGAACTGTTCTGGAATTCAAAGGAGCAGATGGGGGAAGGTAGACGTAATTACAGAGTGGAAAATACCTCGCTGGCTCTGTCAAAGACCTGGGTTTACAGAATGGAGGGTCACAGAAGATAAAGAAAGAAGAAACCCCAGACGGGAAACACCCAGATTCTGAGCTCACAGAAAAATCACTGTCCGCTTTCTAGACAGAACAAGTTACTGATAAGGGGGAATGGTCTCGGCTTGGCAGAGAACACTTCAAGTGGGAAACCAAAAGGTAGCCTATCGCCCAGCAGAAAACCCATTCACCTGTCATGGAAAAAGAAACGTGCCTGTGGCCAAGCCTTGAGTAACTGAGTTTAACCCCTGGTGTCCACAAGGTAGGAGAGACTTGATTCCTGTAGGTTGTCCTCTAACTTACAGACACATGCACACGGATGCATACGTTGTGTGCTTAGGCACATGCACGTGCACACACACACACACACACACACACACACATAAACGTGTATATGTGTGTGTGTGTGTGTGAGTGTATGTATGTATGCATGTATGTATGTATAATTACTGTGCTGTGCAGAGGTCAGAGACATCTCCAGAGTTGGTTCTCTGCTGCCACTTTTTTTTTTTTTTTTTTTTTTTTTTTTTATCTCAGGTTGTCAGCCCTGCATGCAGTGCATGCTGGAACCTCCACTGAGTCGCCCCCCCGCCACCTCAGGCTCCCTCCCCCCTCTTTTTTTTTTTTTTACTTTAGATGGAGTTGTGCGTGTGTTTATTTATTTTGCATGTGTGGCCTTTTGCTCTTTGGCAACAGTCTTTCTCTTTCTTCCTCTTCACCCTGCTTATGGTCACATCCTCAAGTTTCTGTTGCTGTGATAAATCACCCTCACCAAAAGCAACCTAGGGAGAAAAGGGTTCGTTCTACTTACACTTCCAGGTACCTGGCCTGTCACCGAGGGAGTAAGAGCAGGAAGTGGAGCAGAAGCCATGGAGGAGTGCTGCTGCCTTCCTGGCCGGCTCAGCCTGCTTGCTTGCCTGCTTTTTTTTTTTTTTTTTTTTTTTTTCTTTAAAGACAGGATCTTTCTATGTAACTCTGACTGTCCTGGAATTTTTTACACAGACCAAGCTGGCCTTGGACTCAAAGAATCCACCTTCCTCTGCCTCCCAAGTGCTGAGTAGAGGTGTAAAAAGGTGTATCTGGCTCCAGCCGGCTTTCTTACAGCACCCAGAACCACCAGCCCCAGGGAATGGGGCTCTCCACAGGCAATCTGGTAGGGGGATTTTCTCAGTTGAGACTCCCTCTCCCCAAATGACTCTAGCCTCTGTCAAGCTGACAGAAAAAAAGAAAAAGAAAAGAAAAGAAAGCCAGTATTTCTATGCTAAGGTAATAGCGATAACATGAATTAAAAAAGCTAGATTCACATATTTTATTTTGGTGCTGGCAAGATGCCTTAGTGGGTAAAGGTGCCTGCTGCCCATGTGACATCTAAATTCAGTTCCTTGGGAAACTACATGGTGGAAAGAGACAGCAGACTTACACAAGTTGCCCTCCGACCTACACAGGTACACCTGGTCTCACACACACACACACACACACACACACACGCACACGCACACACACACACTGTGCATTGAAGAAGAGGAGGAGGGGAGGAGGGGAGGAGGAGGAGGAGGAGGAGGAGGAGGAGGAGGAGGAGGAGGAGGAGGAGGAGGCGGCGGCGGGGCGGCGGCTGGAGAGATGGCTCAGCACTTAGGAACACTGACTGCTTTTCCAGAGGACCCAGGTTGGATTCTCAGCACCCACGTGGTAGCTCACAGCTGTCTGTAACTCCAGCTCTAGTGGATTCAGCACACGCATCCAGTCAAAATACCAGTGCATGTGAATAGAAATAAAGAAGAAAAGAAAAGAAAAGTCGAAATAAACAAAATATTTAAGGATATGTGAAGTTGCTTTTTTCTTTTCCTGTTGCTGCGTAAAATTCTCTGATGAATCGACCTAAGCAAGGAAGGCTTTGTTTCTGGCCCACAGAGCAAGGTACAGCCCATGATGGCGAGGAAGTCAGATAAAGCGGCCTGAAGCAGCTGGTACAGGTGTCCAGTCAGGAAGCTGAGCACAGTGAGGTGAGAGCATGCCGACTTACCAGCCCTTGACTCGGAGTGATTCCAGCACGCCATCTTGCTGAGACAGGACCCTGCTCTCTGACCCTGGCTGGACCTGAACCTTCAACCCTCTCGCCTTAGAATTATAGGAGTAGACCACTCTACTTACCTTCCATTTTTGTTTTTGTTTATTTCTGTTTTGTTTTGTTTTTGAACCAGGGTTCTCTGTGTAGCCCTGGCTGACCTGGAACTCACTCTGTAGACCAGGCTGGGCTGGCACTCAGAGGTCTGCCTGCCTCTGCGTCACTTGTACACTGGAGTGCATCTCCTCGCAGAGGCCATAAGAGGGCGTCAGGTATCTGCAAGCATAGGTTATGAGCCTCTGGATAAGGCTGCGGGGAACTGAACTCAGATCCTCTGCAAGAATAGTGCGAACTTTTAACCAGAGACACCTCTCTCCGGCCCCTCCTGGAAAAATGATTTACCTCTTTTTGGTAGAAAATACCCTTTGGGAAGTATACAACAAAACAGATATATATATACATACACACACACATATATGTGTATATATGTATATGTATACACATATATACATACACACACACATATATATATATACATACTCAATTGTGTGTGCATGTGTGTGTGTACTCATTATAGACACATGAGGCTGTTTGTCATGTATTGTTTATAAGGTCACTTGCTCACAAAATGCATTTTCAAAGGGGTGATGGTATACACCTTTGATCCTAAAACTTGAAAGGCAGAGACAGGGGGGATCTCTGTGAGTTTGCAGCCAACCTGTTTTTTTTTTCTTTTTTTCCGGAGCTGAGGACCAAACCCAGGGCCTTGCGCTTGCTAGGCAAGCGCTCTACCACTGAGCTAAATCCCCAACCCCTGCAGCCAACTTGTTGACATAGTAAATTTTAGGCCAGTCCTAGAGCTAAATTAACAAACAAAAAAACAAACCCGAAAAAAAGTGAAATAAAGCAAAACCCCCACAAACCCAAAAGTCAAACTTAAACACACACACACACACAAAACAATAACAAAGTCGGGTTTTCAACAAATCGTCAGTGAATTAAAAGGGAGACTTAAGATTTTATTGTTGCATTGGGAGAAACAGAACCAGTGGTGTCCAACTTTGATGGCCCCTGTTCCTCTGAGTCTCCCCACACCTGGAGAGCCAAGGATCAGAAGGTGACCTGTGCACAGTCCACAGAGGGTGGTGCTCGAATCAAACTGTACTGAGCGTGTGGCCAGCTGCCCACAGAGGTGTGTGCTTGAGTCCCTGTGACCCCGCTGGACGGTCCCTGACTCCAAGTGAGGTCGTGAGGAGCTCTGGCTCTGGGCTTTGCTGGTAGAGAAGAGCTTGATGCCATCATCTGTGCAGCGTGAAGCCTTGACTTCTAGGGGTGGCAGGACCAGGAGCGAGGTGTCACCAGCTCCCAAAATGTTGGCTGTGTCAGGGAAGGGTAGATTATTAGTGAGGTCACTCTTGGTGACACACATTATGAATCTAAAACACGAGTCCCCTCCCCCAGCCATACCCTGTCCCCGACCATAACTATTGAACGAATCAGAGCCCAACAGGGCTGACTGCTGGGTGCCCTGTCTTGCCAGGGGAACCAGGAGAGGCTGTAGTCTTACCTGGGGCAAGGGACAGTGTCGCCGAGCGTACCACTCCTGGCAGTATAGGCTGACCTGGATGCCCTGACCCAGGAAGAGAAAGGTCCACATCAGGACGTTCCAGGCTGGACCTGTGTGCCTGTCGTTCATGGTGAAGTTCAGCAGACCTAGACGGGAGGCAGGTTGTCATTCCAGTGCCTCGTCTCCTTTTGCCTCCCATACCAGGGTCTGGGAAGGGATTTGCCACAAAGGAAACCCTCCCTCCCCAGACAAGACCTTGATCCCAGCTGCAGAAACTCCCCGAAGGTCTCAGGAACTGGGAGAAATCTGTATTGCTCAGTTTACCCCTCAATTCCTGAATTGTTATTTCTGGTTCCCCCAACTTTTCCTGTTCCTTCCACATTCCCTGATCAAATGCTTCTCTGTGACCAGAAACTTTCCCCCCAGGTCTTTCAGGAGGCGCCTATTGCCTTCCAAGGCCACCCCCACCTGCATGCATGCCTGTCCCTCTGGCCCTCTTTAGCATCTCAGGAGCAGCCAGGCCCCCTCCCACCGGCTGCCTCCCACCTAGGGCCACAGAGGCTACACTCACTCACCTCCAACCACAAGGAAGAGGATCAGCATGACCGGGTAGAAGAACCCCAGGACGAAGCAGAAGATGTACTCATGTACCAGGGCAGACACTAGGAACACTCCCAGCATGGCTGCCCCTCGACCCTGCCTTCCTAAGAGCTGGTGGATAGGAAAGAGAATGCACATGTCTCCCATGGCACCTTCACAGAGCGTCTCCTTCGTGAAGTCAGGAAGGAGCAGGATTCAACAGGAAGGGTGTGGGAATTTGGGCTCAGAAGGGTCCTCACTAATGTCATTTAAGAGCCTTGTCCTAACCTCTTGGTCCTTAGCCGTGTGATTTTACTGTTTTTGTATTTTGACAGTGTCAGAGACCAAGGCCTTATGAAGTGCTCTGCTACTATGTCCCCATCATCATTATCATCATCACCATCGTTTGTATTTTTGAGACAGTCTCTCCATGTAGTCCAGGCTATCCTAGAGCTCCAGGCTGGTCTTGAGCTCATAGAGATCCTCCTCCTCTGCCTTTCTGAGTACTCAAAGGCTTGAGCTACCATACCTGCCCCCCCCCCAGTCTTATATTTCGTGTGCACCTGTCCTTGAGTGCGCACTCCAGCAGACAATGTCGTGCTACTTAAGCACCTTCTGCTGTTTTCTGAGAGTCTCATATGTCTGGAACTCACCCTCAAGGCCAGGCTGGCTGGCCAGCAAGCCCCAGACATCTGCCCTTGGATCTGAACTTGAGTGGGGCAGAACAAGAGGAGGAGAAAGGACCCTCGTTGGGAGTGTGAGAACTGAGGAGTGTGCACAGCTCATACCCACAGCCCATCTTGATACACGTAGCTGTACAGCCAGTCATGGACCACCACGTTCCAGGTGCGGTAATAGTTGGAGAAGGAAGTAGAGTTCCACCAGTCCTGTGGGGATTGTGGATTTGGGGAGGGATGGACGCGAGATCTGAGGCGCTGGCTGCCGCTCCCCACACCCACCCCTACCTGTATCCTTTAGAAGGTCTGGCTCTTGGGCAAACTGAGGCAGCCAACACTCTCAACTCCCTCTCCCAGCCTGGGCCCTGCCCTCTTGCCTATCCACTCAGAAGTGGCACCATCCACACAGAAGCCCTACCACTTAGAGGTGAAGGACTGGCACCACCCTTACACCCTGAGGCCCACATTACTCGTGGCTGGAGATGAACAGCCCTGCAAGGTGGCACCCACCGCAGCCAACTCCCTCCCAACCATCCCCCTCACACCCCCTCCCCGCCCCCGGGGCCTTGGTCAACCTCCCCAACTGCAGCTCTCAGCTAGCCCCGGTCCAGGCCGCACCCGGTAGAACATTCTGTCTCCAAACCGCAGCATCTCGGCGAAGGCGTTGAGCCAGCAGTGCAGGAAGGCGAAGAAGATGAGGAGCAGCATGAAGATGCCTAGCGGGCGGGTGGGACAAGAGGTGCAACCCCCGCAGCCCTGATCAGGCTCTCTAGAGCCTTTGCTCAGCAATCAGGGACCCGACACAGAGCAAGCATTCATTCACCGTTCATGCGTTCCTTAACCGGCACATTTGCTGGCGTGCTTGACCCTGCTCTATGCCTGAAAATCAGAAATACAGATTCACACTGCCCCTGGCCCTTGGAAGTTCATCACATTAAGACAGACGCACACACGCTGAAACCTGTATATGGATCGAGGTCGGGGATAGTGGAACTACCGAGATGACAACAGGGGACGTCCCAGAGGTGTAATACAGAACAAGGGTGAGATCACTGAAACTGTGGCTCCCAATGACCGTGGAGGCCAAGTAGGCTCAGGGTAGCCTGAGCGACACAGCAAGGCACAATCTCAAAGGAGTAAAAATAAGTATGTACGATAAAATAAAAGTTAGAAAATGGAAAGGGGGCGGAGCTGCCCAGAGAGCAGAGCGGATGCCCTCCAGCAAGGCTGCATTCCAAGTGGGGAAAGGGCATTCCAAGCCCACCACCCTAGCTGCATGGGATAATGAGACAGGAGGATTCAGTTTAAGGTAGAGATGTCTCAAAAACAAACAAAATGTCAACATAAATAATTATCAACATCCGGGAGGCTGAGGCCGGAGGATCTCCAGTCTGGAAGCCAGTCTGCCCTATAGAGTGAGTTCCAGGAGAGCCAAAGTCACACAGAGGGACTCTTTCTCAAAAGAAACAAAAACAAAAACAAAACAAGCAAACAAAAACAAACAAACAGCCCAAAAAACGAACAAAACAATTGAGAGTCCAAGTCCCATTTGAGAAACTTTAGCGAGTGAGACCTTTCTCAAAGTAAAAAGTGAGGGGGCGGGAATGAAGGCTCAGTGGTTAAACGGCACCCGCCTGCTCTTCCAGGGGTCCTGAGTTCAATTCCTGCATGGTGGCTCACAACCATCTGTAACAGGATGCCCCTCTGGCGTGTCAGAGACATTGTGCTCATATACATAAAATAAACAAATCTTTTTAAAAAGTTTTTTTTCTTTTTTTCGGAGCTGGGGACCGAACCCAGGGCCTTGCGCTTGCTAGGCAAGCGCTCTACCACTGAGCTAAATCCCCAACCCCCTCCTTTTTTTTTAAAAGAAAGAAATGAATAGGGGCTGGGGTTAGCATTTGTCTGCCGTGATGAGGCCTTAGGTTTACTCCCCAGTGCAGAAGGAAGGGACCGGGAAGGAAGAGAGAAAGAAGGAAGGAAGGCAAGCCTTTGGAAGCAGGGTCGTGGCTGGGTCGATTTGCAGGAGAGACTTCCCAAGCCAGAGAAGGAGACCGTGAGTGGGCGGAGCCATGTTACCAGGCTACAGGAAGAAGGCGGTAACGGACTGGAGAGGCCGGTGTTAGGGACTCAGAAGGGTGAAGCTTTCCCTGACAAGCCTCCCCCGGGGTGGGGCACAGCCTTTTGCCACCATGATGACCTGCTTACCTGGCCCCGTGGCGTGCAGGATGGACAGCAGCAGAGCCCGGGTGCTGAAGGGTTCCCGGCTCATGTTGGCAAAGACAGGGACACAGAGGCGGCCCAGGATGAAGCAGGCATAGAGCAAACAGCCCAGAGCCTGCAGACAGAGGAGGACACATGTCTTTGGCAGGGCCACTGCCTCCTCCCCAGCCTCCCCCACCTCTAAGCCACCTCGAGTCACAGCTGGACATCTTCCACCCTGTCTTCTGACCTGGGCAAAGTTCTTGGCCACATAATTCCACCTGATGCTGGGTGTCCTGCAGCAGTGATAGGAAAACATGATTATCACCCTTTTCTCTGTCATTCCTTGTTCAGGTCTTTTAGCCCTTTCTCTGAAGCTCCCTCCATTGCTCAGGCCGGAATGGATTCCCTGGGGTCATGGGGGTGGTCCTAGAACACTTCAGGTTTCCCAGAGCAAACACAATAAGTGGGTGTTCAGTTTGAGTGTCATTGGAGGTGTCCAACCATACGCGATGTCTGGGGCATGGAGGACAGAACTGGGTTGATCAATTGAGAATGGATCATGGGAATGTCCAGGGCAAAGGAAGGCACAAGCCGTTTCCCTGTTACTTCCTTCGGAACAAGTGGCCGGTGCCTGCAGGAGAAGGGCACCACCCTTACTAGGCTGGGGCGTTTGGGGAGATGGGCAGGGTCTCACCTGGGGTATGTCTCTCTGTAGATGAGTGTAGGGCAGAAGAGGAAGTAGAGATAGCTGGAGAAACTCGGGGTGCAGATGCCCTTCCCTGGGCAGGAATGAAAAGGGTGGGTCAGGATAGGGAGGGCAAACCTGCAGTAGCTCGGGGAGGTGGACTGGGCAGGGATCCAGGGTGTGCATTCCGTGCGGCTGAACTCGCTCACATTCTAGATGGGCTTTGTAGACTGGCTGTGGCCAGAACTTCCTGGGCGGCCCCCGCCCATTCTCTGTCACCCCTGTCTTTCCAGATCGGGACCTGGATAGCACCGGGAGGTCTGGGTAACAGTGGTTCTCTCAGATGTGGGCCTGAGAATGCTCACTCAGCTCAGCTAAAGGTCAGCTCTGTGTCTGCTGGACAACCGTCTCTCCAGGGTAGAGCTTTGTATCTGTGGCTTCCCCAGCGGCCAAGAGGATCCAGGTCACAGTGGACCCGTGGGACACCTCACCTCCTCTGACACAAAAGATCCCAGGCACAGTCTCTCTCAGGAAGGAGTAGCTTTTCATCAGGAATCTGACCTGAGGTGGAAGGGAGACCAAGTTGCTATGTGGCTCTAGAAAATAACCTCTCTGTACTCAGATTTACCACTGGGAGTCAAGCCAGTTCAAGACCTGCCTGGCAGAAGCCCGCGGTTTCTGTTTGTTTGTTTTTTAGATGTATTTATTTTATGTATATGAGTACACTGTTGCTGACTTTAGACACACCAGAAGAGGGCATTGGATCCCATTACAGATGGTTGTGAGCAACCATGTGGTTGCTGGGAATTGAACTCAAGACCTCTGAAAGAGCAGCCAGTGCCATCTCTCCAGCCCACATTTTCTATTTTTTTGTCATGACTTTGTAGCTTAACACAGACAGCGCTGGGACGAAGGGTAAAGAGAGACAGGGCAGTCTTCATCCCACCGCCGCCAGAGTCACAGTGTTACCTAGCAACCAAACCCAGCCAGAACGGCCTTGTATCCATGCCGGTTGTCCCGTCCCAGAGTCCCCGGGGGCCTTACCTGCTCAAAGACAAGCACACAGCGCGAGGCCGGTGGGAGTTCGTGCTTCACTGACACGTGCACCGGCAGGACGCAGAGCACCGCGGCATGGGCAGCCAGCAGAACACAGCCCAGGCTGGCCCCCAGCGTCCAGGCGGCCCCTGAGCGTGGCCTGGCCCACAGCCGCAAGGTCTGGTAGGGCAGGAGCAGCGTGGACAGGAACATGGGAACCCACGTCATCAGCGCCAAGGGCAGCTGTCCAAAGCTGAAGAGGAGTAGATCAAACTCCAGCATCAACCTAGGCGGGTGGAAAGGAAGACTGTAAACGGAGGTGGTTGTGTTCTGTTTTTGTTTTTTTTTTTTTGTTTTCCTAGACAATTCTCATGTATTCATGTATCCCAGACTGGCCATGATGTAGTTGAGAATGACCTTGAACTTCTAATCTTCTTGCCTCTACCTCATTAGTACCAGGATTTCACACATAGGTCACCTTAACCTTATTCGTGCACTGCTGGGGTCAGACCCAGGGTTTCCCTGATACTAAGCAGGCACTCTGCTGATTCACAGATGCTGAACCAGCAGAGGGTTCTTGAAAAGCTGTGTTTCTTTCTTTCTCTCTTTCTTCCTTTCTTTCTTTCTTTCTTTTTAAATATGTCTCCGCCTCTTTTTTTTTTTAAAGATTTACTTTATTTATATGAGTACACTGTCGCTGTCTTCAGACACACCGGAAGAGGGCATAAGATCCCATTACAGATGGTTGTGAGCCACCTTGTGGTTGCCAGGATTTGAACTCAGGACCTCTGGAAGAGCAGTCAGTGCTCTTAACCACCGAGCCACCTCTCCAGCCCAGCTGTGTTCTTAAAGTGTTCAGGTTAGCCCTGGTGCCGACCGGACTTCCAGTGCTGGTCTTTGCCTCAGATCATGGGATAGATCATAGCATAGATGACCTTGGAGCCCCAGGTCGGTGTCAGTGTTGCAGGTCTCAATACTGTAAGCATTAGGGTGTGGAGAGTTGAGGTGAGCTTTTATTTTTTCTTTTATTATTATTAATTTGGTCCCCCCAGTGTGTCTATAGCTGTAGGCCCAGGCTCACGGACTGCTCTATGCTCAGTGTTTTGCATGCCTGGGTGGAGGGTATTAGAACTTGCTTGAAATCTCAGCTACGTCAGAGGCTGAAGCAGGAGGATGGAAGCCCTAAACTGTAGGAGTAATCTGCTGTGCACTGTGTAAACGACGGCAGACATAGAATAGTATACACAGGTTGATCCGGTTACGGGCTGGTTGGGGAGCAAGCCTAGCTTAAGGCCCAGACATTAATCCACAAATAAATAAGCCTCCACGTCATTATTCAGGAACTGGGGTGGGACATAGAAAAGACCAAGCAGTTACACTAGACGAGCTGGGACATAGGAAGGCCTTGCCTCAAAAAAGGAAAAAAAAAAAAAAAAAAGGAACTTTTTATAAGAATGTGCTGCTTGGGACTGGAGAGATAGACCAGTGGTTAAGAGCATTGACTCTTCCAAGCTCAACTCTTGGCACAGCACTCACATGCTGGTTCACAATCATCTGTAACTCTAGTTCCAGGGCGTGCAATGAATCCCCTCTTCTGGCCTCTTTGGGCACCGACACAAGTGATGCAGAGACATGAAGGGAAAACATCCCTACATATAAAACTAAATTTAAAAATTAAAACAAGAATATATGGCTTATAAAGATGAAAAATGGGGACTGGAGAGGTGGCTCAGTGGTTAGGAGCACTGACCGCTCTTCCAGAGGTCCTGAGTTCAAATCCCAGCTACCCACATGGTGGCTCACAGCCATTTGTAATGGGATCTGATGTTCTCTTCTGACACAAAAGTGTACACGCAGATAGAGCACTCATGTACATGAAAAATGCAAACAGGTGGTTGAGGATATTAATTAGTTGGTAGAGAGCTTGCCTAGGGTGCATGAAGCTTCTAAGGTCAATCTCCAGTGTGTGCCTGAAATCCCAGCACTTGAGAAGGAGGCGCAAGAGGACAAGAAGTTCAAAGTCATCCTTAATCACGTATGGACTTCAGATCCATCCTGGGCTATGAGAGTCTGTCTCACACAAATAGAAACCACCTCAATAGCTGTTAATAATGGATCATGTGAACTAAAGCTGGTAGTCCAGCTTCTGTAGTCACTAAAATCAAGCAAGACAAGACTTGGTTACAAAATCAGATATAGTGTCTCACTTATAAACACCTCCAACCCCATCTTGTTGGTCCTTATGGACATAGGCATGTGAATGCACAGGAAACGTTCTAGGGCAAACTCAAACTATTAAGCAAACAAAAAACACCACCAGGCCTGCCTGGCGGTGGTGGCCCACGCCTTTAATCCCAGCACTCAGGAGGCAGAGGCAGTCATATCTCTATGAGTTTGAGACCAGCCTGGTCTGTAGAGTGGGTTTCAGCATGGCAAGGGCTACACTAAGAAACCCTGTTTCAAAACAAAATAACAGTAACAAATAAACAAGTCAGACCTGGGGGCTCATACCTGTAACCTTAGTTACTTGGGAGGAGACAGAGGCAGAGGAACAAAAGTTCTAGGTCATGGGGCTGGAGAGGTGGCTCAGTGGTTAAGGGAAGGCCGAAGGCAGGCGTGGAGAATAGGCCAGGATATCTGATCAGGTCACTGATTCAGGAGGGACCTACCTGCCCTCATCAATGAAGTCGATGGCCAGGGTACTGATGATCAAGACACAGAGGCCTGCTATGAACATGTGGTAGATGGTTCGGAAATGTTGCACCTCCATTAGCTCGCTGGAAGGAAGGAGCCCGAGGGTCAGGGAGGAAGGATCTTCAGAGGCCTGCAGAGGAGCTCAGGGCAAGCTCATGGCTCGAGCTTCTCCTATTTGTTTTCCCCAACAATGCCAAGGCAGAGCCCTCTCCAGACCCTCCCAGTAGACCACCAAAGTCCATGCATGAGTACTGTGCATCTGTGGGACCCCTAGGCAAAGCCTTTCTCTTCAGCCTTTGTCCTCACCCCCAACTTACTCGAGCAGTGACTTGCGGGTGATGAAAACTTTCCGTTTCCCAGGGTGTAACTCTTGGGTCCTAGATTGAGACAGTTTTCAGAACCAGGGGCCAGAGGAAGAAAAGGGACTGGAGGGCAGTGTTGTGTGGAAGGAAGGAAATAAGAAGCAGTAAAGACAGCCAAGTTGACTGCTGAGTGAGGTCTGGAAGATGGAGGAGTGTGTGTGTGTGTGTGTGTGTGTGTGTGTGTGTGTGTGTATGCGCACATGTACATGAGCAACTGCATGCGTTGTGCAAGTGTGGATACGCATGTGCATGCATGTGTGTGTGCAAGTGTGGCATGCATCATGCATGCATGTGCATGCATGTGCATGCATGTGTATGTGTGTGTGTGCATGTATGCATGGGCATGTGTACTTGTGTGTGTTTCTGAATGTGTGTGTGCATGTGTGTATATTCATATGTGTGTGTACACAAGTGTATGCGTGCATGTGAGTACATATGTACAAGTGCATGCATGTGTGTGTGTGCATACATTTGTGTGTGCATGCATTTGTTTGTGTTTCTGCCTGTGTGTGCATGTGTGCATGAGCATGCATGTGTACATATGTGTGCATGTGTGCATGTGTGCATGTTTGTGTTTGCATGTGCCTGTGTATGTTTAGAGAGACAGGGTGATCAGGAGAGAGGAAAGGAGGCTGAAGTCAGGGTTATGCCAAGGCTGACAAAGGGTCAGGCGTTCGGTGAGAGGAGCACCTGTCTTGGGACCCTGACTCACTTCCTTGTAGAATCTGAGGCGGTAGAAGGAAGAGGTCTGTCTTGTTTGGGGTAGGCTTGCACAGCTTCCCATATGGCCCGATCCATCAGCTCTGCCAACTCTCTCTGTGCTTGCTCCAGACACTGTGTCTTCACAGCCTATGGGACAAAGCCAGGCTAGAGCCCACTGTCCCTCCCACCAGCCGGTCCTTTCTTCGCTCTGAACCCCCGCAAGTTAAGAACTGGGAGCAGGAGGAGGTAAGCATGGCCTGGGAGCCTCCCCAACTTCTGTCTCCTTCCTGGGGCAGCAATGGGAATAAAGAACCACAGCAGAAGCAAACACCCGTGGTTCCAGCCTCAGGAGGCCAGCTCAGGGACAGCAGGAGTGGGGCTTTTAAACAGATGACCTCCAGTCCTCAGTCACTGACCTCCGAACTGTGACCTCACTAACGAATGGGAAGATCTCGCCAGCTGACTATGGTTCTTGCCTGAAAAACCTTTTGCTTTTGTTTTTGTTTTTTAGAGACAGGGTTTCTCTGTGTAGCCATATCCTGAAACTCACTCTGTTCCTCAAATTCACAGAGATTCACCTGCCCCTGCCTCCCAAGCCCTGGGTTATTTTTTTAAAAAATTATTTATTTATTTGTTTATTTATTTATTACATACACTGTCGCTGTCTTCAGACACACCAGAAGAGGGCATCAGATCCCATTACAGATGGTTGTAAGCCACCACGTGGTTGCTGGGATTTGAACTCAGGACCTCTGGAACAGCAGTCAGTGCTCTTAACCATCTCTCCAGCCCCAGTCTCTGGGCTTAAAGACATGTGCCAACCACTGCCCAACTAGCACAATTCTTTTTAACTCATAATCGTAAACAAACCTAACAGATTATTTATCTTAAATCTGCAGATGGGGGAAGGAATCTAGGCTGGCATTATCCAATGTTGCCAGACAATTTAAGTGAGGGTTTTAAAATATTTATACAAAAACTGCAGCTGCTCAGATAGCCCAGTAGGTAAAAGAATTTACTGTGCAGCCCTTGTGACTTGATTTTGATCCTGAACTCTCTCCTTCCAGAGAGAGGAGAGAGCTGACTTTTTTTTTTTTTTTTCCAGAGCTGGGGACCCAACCCAGGGCCTTGCGCTAGGCAAGTACTCTACCACTGAGCTAAATCCCAAACCCCAAGAGCTGACTTCTAAAAAGTCACACAGGGGTTGGGATTTAGCTCAGTGGTAGAGCGCTGTTTAGAAGCAAGGCCCTGGGTTCAGTCCCCAGCTCCGAAAAAAAAAAAAAAAAAACTAAAAGTCACACAGACACACAGACAGACAGACAGACACACACACACAGATACACAAACACCCACACAGAGATACACACAGAGAGATACACAGATGTACACACAGACATATGCACAGACACAGACACCCACACCTAGTACTACTACTACTACTATTACTACTATTATTATTACTACTACTACTACTACTAATAATAATAATAATAATAATAGGGCTGGAGAGATGGCTCAGTAGTTGAGAACATTGACTGCTCTTCCAGAGTCCCTGAATTCAATTCCCAGCAACCACATGGTGGCTCATAACCATCTGTGATGGGATCTGATGCCCTCTTCTGGTGTGTCTGAAGACAGCGACAGTGTACTCATATATATAAAATAAATAAAATCTAAGTAAATAAATCTTAGACAATAATTTTAAAAGAAATGTCTTATCTTTGATAATCATTAAGGAATGTTGAAAAAGTTAATAACTGGTGATTTAGGTTTCATATCACCCTTCACTAACCTTAATTCTAACAATGTAGTTGAAAACTTTTTTGAGTGGGATACGGTCTCATTATGTGACTTGGCTGCTGGCCTGGAATTCTCTATACAGACCAGGCTGTCGTTAAATTCAGAGATTCTCCTGCTTCTGCCTGCTGAGTGCTAGGATTAAAGCAGTGTGTCATATGCAATATGCCTGGGCAGAAAAGGCATCTTTTTTTTTTTTTTTTTTCCGGAGCTGAGGACTGAACCCAGGGCCTTGAGCTTGCTAGGCAAGCGCTCTACCACTGAGCTAAATCCCCAACCCCAAAAGGCATCTTTTTTTTTTTTTTTTTTTTGTTTTTCCGGAGCTGAGGACCAACCCAGGGCCTTGCGCTTACTAGGCAAGCGCCTACCGCTGAGCTAAATCCCCAACCCCTAAAAAGGCATCTTTTTATCATCTAGCCTGTCCTTCCATTTGCCTCCTGTTACCATAGAACCTGCCTATCTTTTTTATTTCCTTTTCCTTCCCTTCCTTCCTTCCCTTCCCTTCCTTCCCTTCCTTCCCTTCCCTTCCCTCCCTCCCTCCCCCCCCCTCCCTCCCTCCTCCCCTCCCTCCCTTCCCTTCCCTTCTCTTCCCTTCCTTCCCTTCCCTTCCTTCCCTTTCCTTCTTTTCCCACAGAGACAGGGTTTCTCTGTGTAGCCCTGACTATCCTGGAACTTGCTCTGTAGACCAGCCTGACCTCGAACTCAGAGATCCACCTGCCTCTGCCTCCTTGAGTGCTGGGATCAAAGGCATAGGCCACCACCACCTTGGTTGCTTTTTATTTCTCAGGGTCTTCTGTAGCCCAGTCTGGTTTGGAAGTTATTGTGTAGCCAAGAATGACCTCAAACTTCTGATCCTTCTCTCTCTACTTCCCAAGTGCTAGGATTGCAGTTGTACGCCATCACACCAGGTTTCCGTGGTGCTGCAGATCAGGCCCAGTCTTCATGTGAGTGAGACTGGCACTCTACCAGTTGAGCTACATCTCCGGTTCTGACCAGTCCTTTATGACCTCTGTGACCCCTCACCTCCATATGTCGGGTCCATTGTACCAGGTCTGGGGCTCTGTGCGTCCTTGTGTTCCCTAGGAGGAAGAATCAAAGGGGACTCAAGAGGGAGGAGGAGTTAGGCGTTCTGTGTGCCCACAGCCTCGGTTCCCAGTCAATATTTAGAACCGTGTGTAGAGCCACTAACCGGGGAAAGTGACATGCGCAGTGAGCGTGACCTTTAGTGAGAATGAACCTGATGAAATGGCTTGAAACAGGGAACCCAAAACAGGGAGGTACTTCATTCACCCCTAATGAAGGCAAGGCCACCCTCTGAACATTCCCTTCCCTCCACTGCCGGTCCGAGTCGTGTGGGAAAGAGCAGAAACTGCCTTCTCTGAGGAAAGGAAGTGGCCAAGCAGCAAGCTCTCCTCAGACATACTCTCCCACCTCAGGCTTGCCTGAGTGTCCGGAGCGTGGGGGATGGGAGGACGGCTCACCTTCTCCACAGGCTCCGTTCTCCTGCTCCTCTCCCAGCCTTTCTCTCCTCCGCAGCTGGGGCGCCTTTGGCTCCATGGTGCCCGTGTGGAGCGGGACAGCACACAGCTGTTGTCTGTCTCCTTCCTTCCTTCCTTCCTTCCTTCCTTCCTTCCTTCCTTCCTTCCTTCCTTCCTTCCTTCCTTCCTTCCTTCCTTCCTCTCTCAACCTACCTATGGAGCTCGTGTGTCCCACTCAGAGACAACTCCAGAGAGTAAAGTCCTTTCCGGAGCGGAGCCCGCCGCGTGTCAGATAGGTTATCTACAGGCAACGTTCCTCATATCCTGGCTCTGGCCGGTCGGTGCATGTCACAGCCCCTCTATCCTCACCCACTATGGTCAGCTTCTATTTCGCTTTCAGGAGTGGATCCGTGCATCAGGTCTTGAGGGGGACTTTGCCTCCCCGAGGCTTATCACATAGCTTGGCTCCTCCTGGCTCTCTCTACAGAGACTGAAGGTCAGGGAGGAACCAAAAACATCTTCAGATACCTTGTAGGTATCTTGTAGCTTTCTGAGGGCACACGATGAAGCCTATAGTGACACGTTCAACAATATTTTGTCAGGGGCTATACCTGTGATGTGTATGATGTTGAGGCCCCTCAGTGTCAGCTCCTCCCTGCACCTCGGGTTACCACATAAGCAGAAAGGCCAGACATGCACTTATTCAACAACAGTGAATAGTGCCACAGGTTGGCATTCCCTACCTATGTAACTTCAGGAGAGTGGACCAAACTCTTTAAGCTTCTTCTGGTGGAAAAGAAAGGTGGGGGGGGGGCAAAATTTCCCTACCTCATCAGGCGATTGCCAGCGCTAATAAGGTAGTCTGGATACACCATATAGAGCCTGATCACACTCCTTCCTTTCTGGTAGGCAGTAGGGCAGGTGAGTGCTTTGGGAGTTCCACTTTGGCAAATTCCCTCTGGGGATTAACCATTAATCCTCCTCCTGCATCAGTCCAAAGGTCAGTGATAGAAGCAAGGTTGTAATCACCATGATCTCAGACAGAGGCCAGGATCTCAGTCAATCCCATAAGGGAGCTCGGGTGGGTATCCGGGAGAGGCTAGAGGGCTTGCTGCCTGTGCCTGTAACCATCTACTGCATTCCAAGGATAATGGAAGGCACTAGGTGTGCTCCACAGGGAAGGGAAAAGTAGAAACGCTATGAGTAAGAGAGACACAGAGACGCAAGCCCTAGATCCCCCCAAGGCAGCTTTATTAGTACACAAGCCAACAACAATCTTTCTAACTTGCTGTGTAAAGGCCCAGGGGTGACAGGGACAATGGGGTGGGGCTTGAAGGTGGGTCTCATCTCGGGGCACAGAGTTATCATCACTTCACATAGAGCTCAAATGACAGCCCCGTGCTCCTGCCAGGGTCCTGGAGGCTCCCACCAGGTTTCACCCGCTGCTCCTGGCAGAGCACTGAGAGCTTCCCTGGCCATCTGGAGACACTGGCAAAGGCTGGCCCATCGGATCCACACACCAGCAGGGACCACGGCGATTCCCCTGCGAGGAACGACACTGGGGAGAGAGGTGCAGGTCAGGGTGAGGTCCAGGCTTTGAGCAGGAGAAACATCTGAGAGCTCTTAGTGGCTTTACCTACTAAGTAGGGCCCACTTTGCTAGGCCAGAACATTAGCTTTCAAAATGCAGTTTCAGAGCGCTAGCCTAGCAAGCGCAAGGCCCTGGGTTCAGTCCCCAGCTCCGAAAAAAAGAAAAAAAAAAATGCAGTTTCAGTCAAAAGCCCAACATCCCTCATGTTAGAAACGTGTTCACAGGACGAGTCAGGAAATGCAGAAAGGACTTTGCCAGCTGGTGCTCAGCTGCCTCCAGATGATCCCCAGGGCTCATTTGAGTCCACTGCAAGGTCTTATCCTAGAGCAACTTCAAGTCTTCCACTGCAATAGTTGGCCTTGGTTTTTCTTTCAAATCATACTAGAGATCGAGCCCAGGGCACTGCTAAGGAGAGCTTTACTAAATGAGCTATAGACTTCTTTTCTTTTTTAAAGATTTATTTATTTATTATATGTGAGCACACTGTAGCTGTCTTCACACACACCAGAAGAGGGCATCGGATCCCATTACAGATGGTTGTGAGCCACCATGTGGTTGCTGGGAATTGAACTCAGGACCTCAGGAAGAGCAGCCAGTGCTCTTAACCACTGAGCCATCTCTCCAGCCCTAAACTTCTTTTCATTTTACTTTTTTTTTTCTTCTCTCGTTTTTGGACACAAGAGGTTCATGAAGTGTCCCAGGCTGGACTTGAACTCATGCAGAATTCTAGGAGCCTGCCTCAAGTCCATGGAAATGTCTCCAGTGGAAATCTTCAGCCCTCTGTCTCCCTACCAGCCCTTCACTTGTAGGTCAGACAGGACTTGAACTTACAATCTTCCCGATGCTTTTCATGTCTACATGGGTCTTAAAATTGGAAGAAAGTGTGTGTGTGTGTGTGTGTGTGTGTGTGTGTGTGTGTGTGTCCCTTTTTTGGTTGCTGTCTGTTTGGTTGGCTTTGGTTTCTCGCTCGAGACAGGGTTTCTTTGTGTAGCCCAGGCTGTCCTGAAATTCACTATGTAGACCAGGCTGGTCTTGAACTCACAGAGAACCACTTGCCTCTGTCTTCACCACCTGGCTGTTGTTTTTGGAGGTGGGAACTCATTCCTATTCTCCTATCATACTTCAGAAGAGCCAGCACTCTTTCTGTAGCTTTGCCTCAAGTTCCCTCCCTCCCTCCCCCCTCCCCCCTCCCCTCTCTTTCCTTCCCTCCCTCTGTCCCTCCCCCTCTCTTTCCTTCCCTCCCTCTCTCCCTCCCTCCCGGGCAGGGGGCTTGCACCGAGGAGAGGCAGCTTCTCCTCACCTGCTGCTTGCGGTAGAAACCTCTGAGGTCACAGTTTGGCACATAGAGCCCATTTGCTCCGCCTCTGAAGACCTCAGTCTGGAGCTGCTGCAGTACTGAATCCAAGTGTCTGCGGCAGGGGCCCTGGAGACGGACAGGGGCGGATGGGGGCGGTACTCAGGATTCTAGGAGCCTGCCCGCAGACTTCCTTGAGTCCACGGAAAGGTTTCCAGTGGGAATCTCCAGCCCTCTGTTTCCCTGCCAGCCCTTCACGCACCATTTCACTATCTTGAACAGGACTGGGCCTTATAGGGGCGGCCGAGGTCCGTGGATTCTTTTGCCGGTCTCTGTCACGTGGGCGGGAGGCGCCTCCATGGGGCTTGCTCTCCTTGGTAGTCTCTTCTGTGGTTACAGGAAGAACAGGAGGGGAAATCAAAGATCAGTCAGAGCAGACACCAGCAGCACAGGAGCCTGGGTCCACTTCTACCGGTTAAAGTGAGAGGGACTGAAGGACTCAGTTTCTCCTATCCTCCCTTATCCCAGCTGCAGTTTCTTCGTCTAACAAACTGTACCGATGGGTGTGGTAGTGTATAATTCCAGCACTTGGGAGGCCTCGGTAACAGGATTGCCACAGGCTCATGGCCAGTCTAGTCTATTCAACAGGAGCCTAAGAGATGGCTCAGTAGTTAAGAGCACTGGCTACTCTTCCCGGAGACCAGAGTTCTATTCCTCAGCACCCTATGGTGTCTCACAGCAGCTGTTTGTGACTCTAGTTACTGGGAATTCAACCCCATTTCTGGCAACCACGTGGTACACAGACATATACGTACAGACATACATGCAGGCAAAACACCCACATGTGAAATAAAAATAAAAACCTGGCTGGGCGGTGGTGGCGTATGCCTTTAATCCCAGCACTCAGGGACAGGCAAATATGTAAGCTTAAAGCCAGCCTGGTCTACAGAGTGAGTTCCAAGCTAGCCAGGGCTACGCGGAGAAACCCTGTCTCACTCGCTTCCCGCCAAAAATCCCATGAGTACAAAGTACTGTTGGTTATTTCCAGCATTCACACTTCCTTTGAAAAGACCTGCCTATTCCACTAGAGGCCAGAAGAGGGCACACCAGGCCAGGAAGATGGGCAAAGAACAGTGGGGGGAGAGAGAGAGAGAGAGAGAGAGAGAGAGAGAGAGAGAGAGAGAGAGAGAGAGAGAGAGAGAGAGGTTATGTGGGAAGAGGACCCAGTGGAATGTTTGGCCTTGTTGTGACCCCTCAGTGAGTCAGTCCACCCTTCCCAGGCCTGAGTTATTGTTACTTGCTCAACCCTAGTGGTCCAGGAACACTTGGATTTAACCCTTAGCCAGGATGCATTGAAGACTGCAGAGGGGGCAGGAAATGAGAGGTTTCCAACTTCCAGGGTGCACCTGGCTCTGGAGAGCTTCTGGGGGTCCTGGGAAGAGCTCAGGATGCAAGAAAGCCAGGGCTAGGAAAAGGATGGGATGATGCAACGTATGTTTTTACTCCACTCCCTCCGCAGTGTCAATGATGTTGTCTGGGTACCACATCCTCCTCAGACCTTGTCCCTCACACCCTGCATTTAGTGCCCAACTGCAATGATGCCTCAAACTGCCTTCTCCAGCCAAAACACACCTTCTCAGAGGAACCCTAGAATCCTAGGCTCTGACACTAGAAACTGAGGCTTCAGCCTCTCCAGTGTGCTTGTGTGCGTGCATGGTCCTGTGTGTATGTGTGCCTGTGTGTGGGTGTGTGCATGCATGTGTGTATGTGCGTGCATGTATGCATGCATGCATGTGGGTTCTCGAGTGTATGTTCATGTGTGCATGTGTGTGTGTGCATGCATACATGCGTGTGTATGTGTGTGTATATGCTCGTGCATGCCTGTGTGTGTGTGTGTGTGTGTGTGTGTGTGTGTGTGTCGGCAGGCCTGAGATTTTATAGCCAAAGATGATGCTGAGCTGACCTTCCCGCCTCCACGCCTAAGCGCTGGAATGACAAGCCTGCACTGCCAAGTGATCCAAATTAATTTCTCATCCCTTTCTATGGAAAAACCAGGAACTTGCTATCTTCCATCTCAAGTTGCTCCCCACCCCCATCTTTGGGGTGCTGACTCACTCTGGTCCCACCCACCCAATGATTCAGCCTTCTGTGTTCATCCCTGGAGTAGGGTGGGGCAGGAGGGCATACAATTCCTACCAGGTTTAAATCATAAGTCTGTTTTGGCAGATTCCTTTTCTTCCCACTTTTTCAGCCCTCCCGGGTCTGCCCGCAGCCCTCGGTGCCCGCTGCTCCTGGTGCCCATTGAACCTGGTGCCCACTGCCCCATGCCCGCGCCCCAGTGCCCACTGCCCACAGTGTCCACTGCCCCCAGCGCCCACTTCACAGTGGTACTGAAAGAGGAACAGGAGACATTTCTTAGTGTGTGGAACTAGAGTCTGGGGTTCCCTTTCCTCCTCCTCCATAAGGAATTTAGGTCCTGTCTCCAGCGTGGGTCTCAAGAGCGATGGCGCTGACCCTGAGGAAAACTAAAACTCAAACCCTCCATCCTCCTACATTACGTCCCTTTTCCTCAGGAGAAAATAAATAGGGAAAGGGAGAGCAGCAGTCATCTCTCTTCCTTAGCTGTCCCCTGATGTTTCTGCTTCACTCAAGGCCCAGGAGGAACCAATGGGCGGGTCCCAGAGGCTAGAAAAGGCTATCCACTTGCATCTGTCCAGATTTCTACCAGGAGAGACTAGCTTCTACCTCAGGTAGGCGAGTGGGAGGCGGGACAGGGCATGGACTCACCCGACGGCCCTCTGGCGCGTTGACAGCGGCCCTGGCCGATCAGCAGCGCCCGCAAAGGTGTCTCTTCGTTCTCTCGGGGTTGGCACTGCAGTCCTGGGGCGCACTTAGGGATGTAGACCCCGCACGGTTGCCCCTCTCTCCTGAAACAGCCTCCGGCCTCTGCACAGCCGTCTGCAGGCGACCCCGCGTCTTCCTCCTGCACCCCAGGCCCGCAGCTGGGGCACCCCGCTAAGGCAGACTCGGAGCCCGCAGCGAACAACAGCATTAGCAGCATCAACAGCGGCTGCGTGGGCAGTCTGTCCCAGGTCATGGTCAGAGTTTTTGCCCTGTGCACTCCTTCCAGAGAGTCTAGTGCAGCTGCTGCGGCAGCTGCTTCTCTTTAAGAAGCAGAGATCTGGGCTCGGCCCCTTAAAAGCCAGGTGAAGGGGGAGGGGAAGAAGGCAGGGCAGTCCCTTAACTGGGTGGACTGGAGGGCCACCCACCTGGGTCCACCAGGCTTTTCCCTCCCTTCTTCTTCTCTGCCGCTGTTTACTTCCCAAATTGTTCTGATTTTTTTTTTTTTTTTCTTTTTCTTGCTTTGTTCCTGGGAATCTCGCCCGGAATTTGGGAGCTGTACATCTGGCTGAAGGGACTGTGGGGGCAGGGAGGAGTAAAGGGGAGAACAGCGAAGGTGAACCCTGAAATCCAGTTAGTACGAGTGTATGAGGGGCCTGTAGGTCCCCCTGCGAGTGAAAAGATGGGGGTGGTGGTGATGGAGAAGGTGACCCGAGGAAAGATAGTATGGGGGTGGAGTTTTGGGCGAGCGGTGCATCGTGAAAGAGAAAATGCTAGGGAAGATGCCAGGCATCTGGGCAGCAAGAAACAGATCCAGAGAGGGGAGAGAGAGAGATGGTGAAAATGGGGAAGGTAAACTAAGGACTCCTGGCCGGTGCCTGTGAAAAACAAAACCACAAAAACCCAAGAAGATCTTTAGGACAATAATGGAAAGACCTTAGAGACAATAATAGAAAAGGCTGGGGATGCCACGGGTAGAATGAAGACTGCTTTGTGAGGAATACACCTTGAGTAAATGTGGGAATCCTCCGAGAGCCCTCAGTTGAACTGAGGGTGGGCGGTAAAAGTAGGGGACCATATTCTAGATGCGGTTAGGGACAGAGGTCTGGTCATAGACTAGGTCTCACCCTCATCTCTGCACTTCAGATGATCCTGTCTCTCCTGCTTCTTTCCTAAAGCCTGTCTCCTTTCTATTAGTCACTCTTGACGTCTTCTGGGTTTCTCAGATTGATCTGCGGCCACAGGTTTTGGGTAGGAACTGGACTGAGAATTTCAGTACCAGAGCGAATTTGTCTCCGCTAGACGACGGCTGCTCCTGTTCTGCCCATCCAAAGGCATGTGCCTGCTCGGCCCCAGGCAGAGTCCCACCCTAGGCAGGGGTGGGCGGGTGGCCAGCCAGCACT
Source organism: Rattus rattus (assembly GCF_011064425.1). Lineage (NCBI taxonomy): Eukaryota > Metazoa > Chordata > Mammalia > Rodentia > Muridae > Rattus > Rattus rattus. The sequence goes on from NC_046154.1 coordinate 260,931,815, forward strand.
CCTGCAACTCTCAAGAAACAAGTGGGATTGCTACATTGGACCACCCGGCCTGCTCAATTCTGAGTTACACAACAACAATCTCATTCTTTCCTAAAACAAGGGCTCCGGACAGTGACTAAGTTTAAATTCTGGGCCCCTAAGCAAGAATGTCAGCAAGGGCTTCCTGAGCTTTTAAGCAGATTAAAAAAAAAAAAAAAAAAAGGAAAGAAAGAAAAAGAAAAAACACCCGTGGCTTCTCTGACCGTTTAGAAAGTGATGTTTTCCTGTTGCCATGAGATACGGATGCTGATTTAACAGGCAGGAAAAAGTGACTGTTATCTTCCAAGGCCCTGGAGCCTCCTCTCTATGTCCTGACCCCAGAGCAGGGAGTGTGGTTCCCGTCCAAACCCTAATCCCTATTACTTATTTATTTTCTTTCACTGCACATGTATCTAGCTGGCGTCTTTTTCATGGACTCATGTGATGAGTATTCTCAGCCGATGAAATGAGCCAATTCAAGCCAGAGTAAAGTAAAAAAGCAGGTTTATTGGGGAAAGCTCCAGGGAAAGCTCACTGACCACACAGTAGGGGAGGAGGTTAGTGAAGTCATAGCAGAGGGAGACAGAGCATAGGGGGAAGAAAATGAGAGAAAGCAGGAAGAGAAGCAAGAGAAGTTGAGAGAGAGAGAGAGACAGACAGACAGAAACACAAAGACAGACAGACAGAGACAGAGGAGAGACAGAGAGACAGAACTACTTCTGGAGGAGAGGAAACCCAGCCCCTGGATTGGAAAGTTCAAGGTAGAGGGCTTGGTATGCCAGTCATACCCCTTAACAGGTAGGGACTGAGGAGAAAGAACCTGGAGGACAGGTCCACTTTGGTAGTGAAATAGGCACATTAGCTGCTTGCCCCGAGTTTGAATCCCAACATCTTGTTAACTGCTTCTGAACATGCCTCCTTGTGGCTCTCCGCCCCCGTCCCCCAGTGCTCTCTCTCTGTACTTCTCTGCAGGCTAAGCAGAGCTGCACTTATCCCAGCAGTCACTTTCTCTTTCCCTCTCTTTCCACTATGAATGCCCAGAGATTTATGCCGTCCCTGCCTGGGCACAAGCCTCCTTGCAGACAGAGGTCCTTGGGTTCTGCTTTTCTTTCTTTTGGGATGTCTTGGTACCCAGAGAAGAGACGTGGAGCTCCTGCTGTAGCAGGCATTTGGGCTGGGGTGTGAGAGTCTTCATAAGCACCTTTGCTAAGAGGCTGTGGTAGATTAGCCTTGGGCTATGATGTAGGTATGTCCCTAAACTTGGTATGAACTTATGTCACAGGCCATACCCATCGCTGAAGCTTGGACCTCACATGCCCCGTGCACCCATGGCATCCTCAAGCACGAGCTTCTTCTGGTAACTCGGGGTAGAGAGAGAGGGCTACCTGAACTATTTTCAGCTTTAAGGTTCACAAGAAGGTTGAGGACCGTTCAGAGAGGAAGTCCTGTGAGAGAATACAGGTCTGCAGTAGACCTGTGGTGATAACCCTAGTGGATGGACATCCAGCCTGTTTTTCTGCCATCTGGTCTCCCACATCCTTCAAACCTGTTGGACTGAAGTGACACCCTAGTTGAGTAATGGTCTCTTCCTCAAAAGCCTTTGGGAGTACTCCATTCCTACCTTCCTACTCTAGAGCTCACCAATCCAGCCACCTGTCCGGTCACCTTCCCCAGAACCTTTGGCAGTTTCTCATCTCAGTGCTTGAACTGAGGTAAAGGGAAGTGGAGGTGGGGCGTGATCGTTTTTCCTGAGGTAATTTCTTTCCAAGTCTTCAGGCCTTCCAAGCTAGACTCTCGGGAGATGGTTCTGGATCTCTGGATGGTTCTTGAACCCTTTCTGGATTCTGCCGCTTCTTGCCTTGCTGTGGCCATTTTATATGTTGAAGAAGGTATTGTTTTAAATTCTCTTCTTCCTCCTCTTTCTCTTCCTCCTCCTCTTCTTCCCTTTAAGACAGGGTTTCTCTGAGTACCCCTGGCTATCCTGGAAAGCCTGCCTCTGCCTCCTGAGTGCTGGGATTATAGGCATGTACCACCACTGCCCAGCTAAATTATATTCTTTTTATTATTTTGGCTTATATGTTTGTTTATGAATGATACCGGGTTTATTTATTTATTATATGTAAGTACACTGTAGCTGTTTTCAGACACACCAGAAGAGGGCATCAGATCTCATTACAGATGGTTGTGAGCCACCATGTGGTTGCTGGGATTTGAACTCAGGGACTCCGGGAGAGCAGTCAGTGATCTTAACCACTGAGCCATCTCTCCAGCCAGATACCGGGTCATAATATATAGCCTTGGCTGTCCTGTAACTCCCTATGTAGACTAGGCTGGGGCTCCTCCACCTCTCTTGGGTCTTACTATGTATTATCTAGCTATGGCTGATGCTGAACCTGTTACGTAGACTAGACTGGCCTGGAACAGGCAGAGATCCATTTGCCTCTGCCTTCTAAGTGCTGGAATTAAAGGCTGTGCTGTAGGATTAAAGAGGTCCCGCGTCTGCTCTGCCACAGGGCTCAGGCCGCTCCGGGAGGCAGGACACGAGAACTTTGACCGCGGTTATCCCATGCCTCTGGGCTTCGGAAAGCTGGGGGCGGGGAGGGGGGGAAGGCACTGCTTTCAGGGTGGAGGAACGCAGTCTGAGAGCAGGACACAGCCAGTGCTGGCTTTGCGGTCCCTGGGAGAGCAAGGAGGCTGGGCTGTCTGGTTCTCAGGCTCTTGAGCATCCAGGCACTGCTGAGATACTGCGGAAGAGCTGAGAACGGAGTGGGGGCCGTGGGGCTGGATCTAGCCCGGGGAGCTGAGAGGAAAAAGAGGGGTTGAAGCTCTGGTCAGTTCCACCGGGGAGCTTGACTAAGCTTGGTGGCTGCCATCGGTGGGAGCGCAGGGAGGCCCTCTTCAAGAGATTACACGGCAGCTCTGTAAGTGAAGACCTTCTCTGTGGCTCCCCACGGCAGATGGCTTCAAGGCGTTTATTGTCATGGCTGCCGGAAAGGTGGATAAGTAAAACCATACACCGCTTCTCAGAGTGGGGCTGAGATTAAATACCTTTTGCAGGGAGGAGTGTCTGGAAAGGGAAATTCATTGGCTAAGCCTCCAGACCTTTAGGTACTTCATTATAATGGATATTTGTCTTGAGCCTATGTGACCTGTGGTCAAGTCCTCTACCTGTGAGGGGCTTAGGGTGTAGCCCCTACGTGACTGTCATAGGTCTAAGGAGGGCTGCAGGCTAGTGACTGGCCTGGGAGTCAGGGTTTCAAACCTCCTCAACCAGGAACCAGGGTCCCCACACTGTACCATCACATCTAGTCTTATTCTCTCTCTCTCTCTCTCTCTCTCTCTCTCTCTCTCTCTCTCTCTCTCTCTCTGTCTGTCTCTGTCTCTCTGTCTGTCTGTCTCTCTCTCTGTCTGTCTCTCTCTCTCTGTCTCTCTCTCTGTCTCTGTCTCTCTCTCTCTCTCTCTCTCTCTCTCTCTCTCTCTCTCTGTGTGTTTGTGTGTGTGTGTGTGTGTCTTACATTTCTAGGAAGATGGTAAGGGATTCAATGACACCCCCTTTCCTAATCTCTGGTTCCTCCGTCTTCGAGCTCATGTAAAGAGCTTGGGATTATTCTAAAGAAATATCGCCTTGTTGATGGGAGAACAGGCGGCCTGAAGAAAGGCTCTGGAGGTCGGCATTATCCTTCTGGAAGGTCTGGAATGGTTCTCTCTATACCTCTGAGCCAACCCAGACTGCCCCGGGGGGGTCCCTCAACCCTCTCAGACCATCAACTGGTCCCTTTCTTCTTTCTCTCCTTGAAGGGTAAAAGTCGTAAGGCTTGGGGTGTGATCAGAGTTCAACAGAAGCAGGGAACCTGCCTTCCCTCTCAGAATAAATCAAAGGGGATCTCCAAATCACAGGGTCTTTTAATGATGTCAGGGGGAAAAGCGGGCAGGGATGGAAGGGAGCCTAGGTGGGGAGTCCAAGGAAGAAATTACACCTTTGTGTTTCAAACACGAAGGTGGAGGGTAGGGGAACCAGGCAGGGCATACGCATAGACATGTGTGTGCTTAACATGTTCTAGATTTCCAGCGTCTCGGGAACATCAGAGAGAGGACAGCTGAGGATGGAGCAGAGCGTTTTTTTTTTTAAAAGACTAGAACAGGGCTGGAGAGATGGCTCAGTTAAGAGAACTGACTGCTCTTCTCAGAGGTCCTGAGTTCAAATCCTAGCAACCACATGTCTCACTACCATCTGTAATGGGATCTGATGCCCTCTTCTGGTGTGGCTGAAGACAAAGACAGTGTAGTCATTAAAATAAACATAAATAAATAAATGCAAGCTAGAGCAGAGTGGAGTCGTTTGGACTCAGGAGTGAGTGAGAAGCAGCACATGGGGGCCTGGAACTTCCCTCCTGCGTAATCAAGTGAATAGAAGCAGAGGTGATTGTTTTTGGATGTAATGATTAAATACAGCTACAGACGACCTATTTACGCATCTGTAACTGGGAGATGTGGACAAAAGAGAGAGAATTCGTGCTCCCAGGGGTTTTAACGCTGACATTTGTTCATCCGGTGCACACCGAAACACGTTTATTTAACTGACTAACATGCTGTACGGAGCGACGCGTGAGATTTATAACATGCACGCACTGTGCTAGTTGGCTAAAGATATCTCTTCACACATTTACCTCTTCTTCAGGACACAAGCATTTGAAACAATTTCTTTTAGCTTCTGCATTACAGCCCTGTGCTCATCAACACACAGTAAACATTTTAAAAACTCAGCTCAGGATGAAGCTCAGTGAAAAAGCATTTGCCTAGCACGTAGGAGGCCCCGGGCTTAGAGCTCCAGGACTGAAGGGGAAAAAAAATCATCTGGGATGCTAGAACATTCTGGGATAGAATGTACGACATGACACAATTAATCTAACTGTATTATACTTTTATAACACAAACATGCTGGAGGAAAACCGTCCTGACCAGAAACTGTCAGACGGAAATGCAAAAGGAATGGTTTGTTCTATAGCAACATCGTGTTCTAATTGGGAAAGTTGTTCCTCATATGGGTTAAAAATTTAAATCCTGGGGTTGGGGATTTGGCTCAGTGGTAGAGCGCTTGCCTAGCAAGCGCAAGGCCCTGGGTTTGGTCCCCAGCTCTGAAAAAAAAGAATAGAAAAAAAAATTTAAATCCTAATTATTTACTTGTGTGTGTGTGTGTGTGTGTGTGTGTGTGTGTGTTAAGGGGTTAGGGCTAGCACCCATGTATGCTGTGGGCAGGGAGGACTATGGCGAGCATAGCTGTATCAACCGTCTGGGGGTCAGGGCATTCAGGAGGCCCTAAGCAAGAATATGAGCCCATATCAAAAGGGGTCAAGGCTCTGGCCCCTCTTTCTCCATCTCTCCAACATGTTCATTGTCCTTTCGAGTTAGGGTTTGTGACGAATGACGGGGAAGCCATCTTCAAGCTCCTTTTGGAGATCTACATATTTTTCCATCTTTTTGTAAAAAAACATTTTTGACTTGTTTTATTTTGTGTGTAAGTGTTCTGCCTGCATGTGCATCTGTGTGCTGTGTGCCTGCAGAGGTCAGAAGAAGGCATCTCAGATCCCCTTGGAGCTGGAGTTATCGGTCATTCTCAACCACTGGGTGCTGGGAATAGAACCCAGGTCCTCTGCAAGAGCAACAGGTATTCTCATCCACCGAACTGTCTCTCTAGCTCCTTCTGTTATTTTTTGACAGTTTTATACATACATTGATCACACCCATCCCTAACTTCCCTCTGCCACTCCTCCAGACAACTCTCAAGAAATCCCCTCTCCCACCTTCATGACTTCTCTCCTTTATTTTTTTGGCAATCCCCTGAATCCAGTGAGTGCCGTCTCCTGGAACTGACTGGTCTTCCTGGCTTCATCTGTTCAGGAGGCCATAGCTACAGTGAGTTCACCAGTGTAACGGCCCCGGCCCCTTCCAGAGGACAGCCTTTCACAGTACTCCTCCCCACCCTCCAGCACTTAAACGCTCTTTTCTCATGAATTGAAAGTGTTCTACGGAGCAAAGATGGAGTTATTGACTCATGAGGAACTACAGCCATTCCGGAGGGGCTTGATTTTCATGCCCTCTGGGGAAAACTTCTTTACTCCATTCAGGAACCACAGCCTTTAAAGGGTCCTGAGCTCCCATCCCCACCCGCCTCAACTTTCGGCTTTAGGATCAACCTGACTGGGGAGATAGGGAGGGAAGAAACAACAGGCACCCACAGAAAAAGCTGGGATCGAGGTTGCGGATTTAGCTCAGTGGTAGAGCCCTTGCCTAGGAAGCACAAGGCCCTGGGTTCGGTCCACAGCTCCGAAAAAAAGAACCAAAAAAAAAAAAAAAAAAAAAAAGGCTGGGATCAAGTGAGCCATGTGCTCTTTTGGAGATGGACCAGCAACTGGAAACTTAGTACAGGTACCATCTACAGCTGAATCACCAGGCCGGTTTATGTCATACAGCTGACCCAGGAGACGGGCTAATCTCAGTGGGGATTTCTGTAGGGGTAGTGAAAATTTTAAACAGGAGGATGGTGCACACCCTTAATCTCAGCTCTTGGGTGGGAGGGAAAGGCAGATGGATCTTTGTGTTTGAAACCATCCTGGTCTGCATAATAAGCTCCAAGCAGCCAGAGCTATTCAGTGAGGATCTCTCTCTCTCTCTCTCTCTCTCTCTCTCTCTCTCTCTCTCTCTCTCTCTCTCTCTCTCTCTCTCTCTCTCTCTTTGGGAATTGAACCCAGAGCCTTGAGTTTGAGTTTGCTAGGTAAAAGCATCCTAGTAAGTAAGCTACAGCTCTGACTGCTATAATTAGCTTTCTTCTTCTTCTTCTTTTTTTTTTTTTTTTTTGGTCAGTATGGGGAATGAACCTAAGACCTTGCTTCTGCCTGGTAAGTACTCTACCAGCTGAGCTACAGCCCTAGTCCTCTGCCTGCCCAGCACTGTAGAGAAGTATCTAGTTGGAATGACACGGGACTAGCCTGAGGCCTAAGAAGAGGAGATACACTCATGCACAGTTGACTTGAATAAATGACGTGCTGGGTCTGGTGAGATGATTCAGAGTTACCAAACCTGAGTTTAACCCCTGGGACCCACCCGGTAGAAGGAACTCCTGAGGCTGTGCTCTCATCTGTACACACTATGCCAGGTCAGGCATGCATTGTTGCCCACCTCCAACAAACAAAAAGTAACTCCTTAACAAGAAAGGTGCTGGTCACCACACCTGACGTTACAAAGTAACTAAACGGGGCACTGCACAAGAGTATTGTGGCTAGGCTGTGTTTGCTCTAAGTTATCCTATATTGTGTAAAACAGGGGCTTTCAGGCTGTTTCAGTCAGGCCTTGCGTGACTCCTACAAGTAGTATTTGGCTCTACTTGGAGCTGGACTCTACACATACACCGCTAGCACCACACATGGGTCCTAGACTGGTAACTAAAAGTGAAACGGTGATCTGGAGAGACGGCTCAGCTGTCTGACTGTTCTTTCAGAGGACCCAGGATCAATTCCCAGAATCCATGTGGCAGCTCACTGTCTGTGTGTGTGTGTGTGTGTGTGTGTGTGTGTGTGTGTACAGGGCAACGCACTAAAATAGTTAATTTAAAAAGTGAAAGGTAACACCTTATAAATGTATCCAAATACAACTGATTGAGAACATATGCTCAGTAGGTGTAAAAAAATCACTTAAGTCTCATCAGGTTCAAGAGTGTATTAAACATACTCAGTCCAAGAAGAGGGTGCCACCCTCAGTTGGACTCCATAATGTTGAAGGTGCCTCCATAATGTTGAGGACACCTGGCTCCACCAACCACACTGTGCGTGCCTCAAAGAACAACAGAGAAATCCTGATCGTCTCTGGGGCTTAGCCTAACACGTGTCCACGACTGATGGAACCTACTCAGATTATCGGTTGCCCACACATTCATCCACATCCAGTCTTGCATTTTGCCTCTGAAGCTGGGAATCAGTCCAGAGACTCTAGTAAGGCCTCTGAAGTCCTGAATTATGCTGAGGCTTCTTTTACCCTTTTGTAGCCATGCTGTTGCCCCACATAAGTACACACGTGATGTGTAATCTGTGACCCAAGAGTTAGTAATTAAAATAAAAGTACATGTTCTTGCTAAGGGCCCCGTTATCAATGTAAATCAGGACTAATTGGCAAAATGCTGCCAACGAAGCCGACATAGCTTGTTAATGTACTGATATCAGTAGATTCAGACGTGGAGAGACACAAATATGTTCGTTTATGTTTCTGACACGGGATGAGTCTTTCTGGAGAGAATATTCCGTCTTAGGAGCAAAACATGGAAGTCGTCCAAGGATCCCAATTCCTTCCAAGGGCAATCACACCCTTTATAGGAGGTGCACGATAAACGTTAGTATCCTTTCCAGTACATTCTGACCCGAGCTAACTTTCCTACCAAGCCCACTGTTCCCAAACAGCACCGGGTTTCATCACTGTGCCTTTTGCATCTGAAGTTCTCTCCTGTTCTGGAACGTCCGTCCTGGAATGAATGAACGAACGTGATGCAAAGTGATGCTCCGGAGAGAAGAAAGCATATGGTACCAGACGAGGGAGGGCTGCCGATGTGGAGATCGGCCTCTGGCTCCTCCCCCGTAAGAAGGAGATAATATTAAGAATTTTTTTCCCCGAAGGCCGTTAAGTGGCTCCAAAGGACATTCCAGCGAGGCTTGTAGCATCACTTCTGGCTCTGGAAATGCGACGCTCACGCAGGCACAGGGGCCTGTTCTGCCCCAAGGGAGCCGCCCCTTGACCGCCTCCCTGAGCTCCTGGCGCCCGAGGTGGCGTCCAGGACGCCACGTCGCCTCCCCCACCCTCCCGACACCAGGGTTCCTACGACGCCGCCGAGTGTTAGGTACCCGGCTCACCGGGCCGCGCCCCGCACCGCCTGAGCCCTGCGATTGGATGCTGAAAGCGCCTGTCTTCAGAGAGCGCTGAGGATTGGTCGGATTCGGCGGTGAGGGGCGGACCTCACGGAGCAGAGGAAGGGCGGGGACCCGGATGTGTGTGGTGGCGGCGGCCGAAGAGCTACAGCGCGGAGCTGAGAGGCCTATGGATGAGGAGGACGCGGCGGCCCCGGTAGGCGGGGATCGGGGGCGGGGTCCCGGAGGCCTCAGTCTCAGCAGATCTCGAGGCGGGGGTCCTGGGCGACGGCTGCGGGCTCAGGGCGGGGTCAGGGTTTCCGGTCGCTGGCGTTCCTCCCGCCGCGCACCCTTCCCCAGTGCAGCAGGGCCTGTGGCGACGGGGCGTAGCCGCATTGACAGGTTAAGGCCGGGTGGCCCCGGTGTCACCTGAGAGAACCGGCGGTGCCGAGGCAGCGCCGGGACCCAGTGCGGTTGCTGCTACCTGGTGCTGAGGCTGTCGGGTTCTCGAAGATCCGATGATGCCTTCAAGTCTGGGGCTCCGGCATCTACCTGGGTTCGAGTCCTGGCCCAGGGCCCAGGGGGGTTGGATTCCACTGCTGCGCCGCAAGTGTCTACTCTTGTGGAGCATGTGCTGATCTGTAACTCCCGCAGAAGAGTCCCAATGTGCCCATTGGAATCGAACTCAGTTTAGCCCAGGCTTGCTAAGCACCTACTGTGTGTAGGGCACTGTGCCAAGTGTTTGGGGAGCGGGGATATTTCTTATCCATTTTTCCACCTTTGGATCTCTGGAAATTTTTACTCATTCATTCATTTACTAGCCTTGCAGGTTGCCGAATACTAAGAGAAGCCCACTGTTTTTCTGCTGTTTTAGGGGCTGTCATCCTCTGAGCTCTGTTACAACATGCCCTTGGAGTTAAGATCTGATAAGTTATTTTTTTCTTTTGTTTGAGACAGGGCCTCACTGTGCAGCCCTGTTTATCCTGGTGTTCACTATGTAGAACAGGCTGTTGTAGAGCTCAGAAATCCATTTACCTCTGCGGACTAAAAGCGCTGAGGTTGTGGCAGGAGAGAAAGGCTCAGTGCTTTGAACAGCATGGGCTTCAGTCAGGGTGGTGGTGGTACACACCGTTAATCCTAGCACCCAGGAGGCAGAGGCAGGGTGATCCCTGAGTTCAAGGCTAAGTTCCAGGACAGCCAGAGGTACACAGAGAAACCCTATCTCGGACAAACAAACAAATTATACCATTTCTTGTTTAAAATCCCCTAGAAGTTTCTCATTACCCTTGAAATAAAATTTAAAAGTCCCGACTGTGCCCTATTGCTTTTGTTTTTCGAGACAGGGTTTCTCTGTCTAAACCTTGCTGTCTTCTGGAATTTGCTTTGAGACCAGGCTGGCCTCATTCTCCTAGATAACCACCTGTCACTGCCTCTAGAGTGTTGGTATTAGGGGTGTGTGTTCCACACCTGGCTACCGTTTTTTTTTTTTTTTTTTTTTTTTTCTTTTTTTTTTTTTTTTCAGAGCTGGGGACCGAACCCAGGGCCTTAGCGCTTGCTGGCAAGCGCTCTACCACTGAGCTAAATCCCCAACCCCTTGTTTTTTTTTAAAGATTTATTTTTTATTTATTTTAATGTATATGAGTACACTGTTGCTGTCTTCAGACACACCAGAAGGGGGCACTGGATCCCATTACAGATGATTGTGAGCCACCATGTGGTTGCTGGGATTTGAGGTCAGGACCCCTGGAAGAACAGTCAGTGCTCTTAACCACTGAGCCATCTCTCCAACAAAACCAACACCACCACCCCCGTCTTACCTATTCTTACTCACTTTCCCTACATACAGTGGCCCTGGCCATCTGTCTTTCTCTGCCATGACACCTTTCTTCTTACCCATGGACCTGCGCCTTGATCGTTCCTTCTGTCTGGAATGATTTTTGTTATACTGTCATATTGCCTACCTCCCTTTAAATTCACAGACAACACCTCAGAGACTGTTCCTGGCCATTATTTTGTTACATCTCTTTTTTTTTTTTTTCTTCCACCAGTTAAAATGGCCATCTGTTTATCATCTGCCAGGCTCCCCCATGCCCACGTGCACTGAAACTCTATGAGAACAAGAACCCCATATACCTTGCTCATAGCTTTGTTCCTAGCGCTGATAACAGTGCACATGTTAAAAGCCCAATAACTTACCTATTGCCTGAGTGGGTGAGGCTGGGGCTTCTGATGCATTTCCATATCCAGCCTCAAGTCCGGGGCTCTTTGTACACTCAAGGTTGAGCAGGCTGAGGCACTCGGTGCTGAGCCCTGCTTCCTTCTCAGCCATTTCTCTTCTCATAGGTTTGTTCTCATGAACAAGATGGATGACCTCAACTTGCACTACCGGTTTCTGAACTGGCGAAGGAGGATTCGGGAGATCCGAGAGGTCCGGGCTTTCCGATATCAGGAGAGGTTCAAGCATATCCTTGTAGATGGTGACACTTTGAGGTGAGCATAGGAAAATGGTTCCACCCTGTCCCTGTCAGCTCCTTTTCCAGGTCTCAGACAGAGGTGTTTTAGAGGGTGAGGATTTTACACCCCACTTCGAGGGGCACCCCAGTTCCTTTGCACATTCCTTTCTGCCACTTGTCATGGGGCCTGTTGATGTTTTAATTTGTTTATTTAGTGTGGCATGGGGAGATGGCTGTTAAAGGACAGCGTGAGGAGGTTGATTCTCCTTAGGTCATGGGGACCTGGGGACCCAACTCTGGTCATTAGGCAAGTGCTTCTATACACTGGGCCATCCCACTGGTCTTTATTTTGTTTACGAGACAGCCAGGCTGTCCTAAGACTTACAGTCCTTCTCCTCAGCTCCCCCAGAGCTGAGATTACAGGCAGGTACCACCTCAGCCATCTTGACTCACTTTCTTCTGGTGACTTAGAAATTCCGAGCTGTAAGAGGCTGCCAAACTCTGCCTTGACTGTGAGTCTGTGTGACCTGCACCCCCCACCCCCTTCTTTTTTCTTTTTTTTCTGGAGCTGGGGACTGAACCCAGGGCCTTGGCTCAAGCTCAAGCGCTCTACCGCTGAGCTAAATCCCCAACCCCGGCCTGCATCCCCTTAAACTTGCATCTCAAAGACTGGGCTCAGCAGGGAGGGGCCCTCTGTAAGGCCGCAGGCCCTGTCTAGGGAGTGCCAGTTGTGTAGTATCACTAGTACTAACTACATAGTCACAAATACTACCTGAGGGAGTAGGGTAGTCACCCACTCCACATCTTTCTAGCCCTCCAGTTTGCATTTTTATGTTTTTTGCCTGGAGCCTTCCCTGACTCCTTCCTTCCTGCATCAGGTAGTTATCATGTAAAGGGAGAAGGAATGAGCATTATTTAGCCTGAGGGGAAGAAAGCTGAAATGTAGGAGACTGAATGACTCTTTCAGTCTGGAGAATTTAGACAGAGGGTAGAGGTCAGCTGTTCCCTCGCTCCGTGAGGCAAGGGCCAAAGTTGCAGCAGGAAGAATTGAGGTTAGCTAACACTGTGGCACCCCTAACAAGCAATTAGGGGAGGTTGTGCATTTTTTTTTTCTTCTGAAAATGAAGAAACTAGGCTGCACTGACCTAGTGTGGGTTGGACCCTGGCTGGAAACAGTGGGAAGAGGACATAAGGTACCTTTAGTCCCGTGTTTGTGTTCGTGTGTGCATGTGTGCGTGTGTGCGTGCATTCGTGCGTGCGTGCGTGTGTGTGCGTGTGTGCGTGTGTGTGTGTGTGTGTGTGTGTGTGTGTGTGTGTGTGTGTGTGAGAGAGAGAGAGAGAGAGAGAGAGAGGGAGAACGTGATGTTTTTCCTCTCTTTTTTTTTCAAGACATAGTTTCTCTGTGTAACCCTGGCTATCCTGGAGCTGACTCTGTAGACCAAGCTGGCTCCAAACTCAGAGATCCTCCTGCCACTGCCTCCTGAGTGCTGCCGTGCCTGGCTATCCGCAGATTTCCAGAAGTGTGCCCTGATGAGCTCTTTGTGCTAGCCCTCACAAGGTTGGGGTTTGGAATATTAGGACTTCCTCCCAACACCTGGGCTTATCTGCTAATAGAACCTTTCTATATTCCTTTAGTTACCATGGAAATTCTGGTGAAGTTGGCTGCTACGTGGCTTCTCGACCCCTGACCAAGGACAGCAATTATTTTGAGGTGATCAAGCAGTAGGTGGGCAGAGTTGGGGGGCTGGGGTGTGTTGGTGGGGTTGGTGATGAGGAGTGAATTCATGAAGCTCCTCCTCTATGACCCGGCCTTTTACATCTTTCACCAGGGTTGTTCTTTTGGGAGGAGGTGCAGGCCAGCATGTCTCTGAGAGACAGGTGCCCTGGAGTCTCCTCACTCTTGCCCTTCTGCTCCGCTGTCCCCTTGCCTAAGTAGACTTTGACCCTTGTCTCTCTTTCCTAACTCCTAATACATTGGTTCTCAGCCTTCCTAACACTGCAACCCTGAACACAGTTCCTCACATTGTGGTGACCCCAACCATAAAGTTAAGATTGTTGCCACTTCATAACTATAATTTTGCTACTGTTATGATTTGTCATGTAAATCCCAATGGTCCCAAGTGACCACTCTAAAAGGGTTATTTGACTCCGAAGGGGTCATGCCCACAGGTTAGGGCTATTGTCCTAATAGAAGGCCAGAGTTAATTCTGTGCTTAGCTTTTTAGTATTATTCTCATTAACTGTTTACTATAAATGTCTGTGTATGGGTACGTGCATGCGGTCATAGCACCAATGGGGACTGGGGACTAGAAGTTAGATCTCCAAGGAGTTGGGGTTACAGGTGGTTGTGAACTTCCTGATGTGGGTCATGGGAAGCAAACTTAAATCAGCATGTACTCTTAACTGCTCCCGATCCCTACTTTTTTTGTTTGTTTTTGTTTTCAAGACAGAATTTTTAGCTCTGGCTATCTCGGAACTGTGTAGACCAGGCTAGCCTGGAGCTATCACTTGCCTCTGCCACCCGAGTGCTGGCACTAAAGGCATGAGCCTTCATGCCCAGCTAAAAAGCACAGGATGGTGGTCTGAGTGACCACAATAAAGGGCCCTGGCTCCCCTGTGCTCCCTGTCAGGTCCTGCCCGCTCGTCCCCAGGTCTCTTTGAGCCGAAGCCCACTTTTTCCTGTCTTTTTCCGTAAGTTCATTCAGCTTTCTGTTCCTGTTCCTGTGTCCTATTCTTGTCCCTCAGGTATCTATTGTGGACAGCGGCGTTCGGGGCACCATTGCTGTGGGGCTGGTCCCTCAGTACTACAGCTTGGATCACCAGCCTGGCTGGTTGCCTGACTCCGTAGCCTACCATGCTGATGATGGCAAGTGAGTGGTCCTGCTGTGGGGTGGAAGTCTGGATGTGAGGAAAAAGCTACCTCTGAGTGCTTTTCTCCTCTACTTCCTGTCTTGGGTTTCCTCATAAGCTACCCCTGCTGGTGTGAGGACGGCAGAGAGGGTGACGTGACTAGTAGGACACAGGTGGATGCTGCCCAGAGAGGAGCTACTGAGAGGGGCTGGGGAGGCATAAGAGCAGGTACCACACATAGTTCTATCTATGACTTGTGCCACTATCTCCATAGGCTATACAATGGCCGCGCCAAGGGACGCCAGTTTGGGTCAAAGTGCAACTCTGGGGACCGGATTGGCTGTGGCATTGAGCCTGTGTCCTTCGATGTGCAGACTGCCCAGATCTTCTTCACCAAAAACGGGAAGCGGGTGAGTGGGCAACCCCGGGAGGGTTCCAGTGGCCGGAATCTGCCTGAGGATTTGTGGGGTGACCAGGAAGAGTCTGATGGTTTTGTTCCTATCTCCTTTCTGGACCCTTCCCTGCCCTGGGCAGTTGGGATATGATCCAGATCAGAGGCTTAGAGCGTCCAGTGACTCCAACCAGCAGAGGCAGAGACCTGTGACTGGAAGGAGAGGGAAAGCTCAGGTGATAGCCAGGAGGCTTGGCTGCCATGCCTGAAGCTCTGTGTTCAGTCCCCAGCAATACATACGCAGGGTGCTGCGGCCCTCAGGAGAGCCAGAAGGGCAAAGTCATTTTTACTACACAGTGAGTTGGGTCACATGGGCCACTATGTGTAAAAAGAGTTTTCTTTCAGGATGTGGCCCTGAGAGCCTGCTCACACTCAACACTGAGTCGACTCAGTGGGTTTAAACAAGGACCACGTGAAGTTAGGTGGGATCCATGGTGATGCTGGAGAGAAGGAATTGGAGCAGAGGAATGGGTTTGATCAAAGCACATTATATGCATATGAAATTCTCAAACAATAAAAAGATAAAGAGAGATGGTTCAGCAGTTAAGAGCACTGGCTGCTCTTCCAGAGGACCCAGGTCTGGTTCCCAGCACCCTCATTGCTTAGCAGCTCACACCTGTCTGTAACTCCAGCTCCAAGGGGATCTGACATCCTCACACAGACATACGTGCCGGCAAAACACCAGTGCACATGAAATAAAAATAAACCGTTTTTTAAAATGTGAAAGGGGAAGGATTATGGTGTGGCTGTATTAGGTGGAGGCTCCAGGGGCTTGATTTGATATTTTGGGGGATATGTCCTTTGGCTTTTTTCTTTTACTTCTTGAGCCCTTTTCTCTTCAGAGATGGTTGTAGCAGAAAGAGGGGGGCGGGGGACTGACTTAAAACTCTCTGCCTCACCTCTCTCCTCCCAGTCTGCTGGGGAAAGATTGTTTCTCAAGCTAGGCAAGAGGTCAGCTCCCTGTGTAGCCTTAGCGCTGTGCCTGTGTGCCTGGCGCTGCGGTGCTCACGCCCAAGTTTGCAGATCACTCGGCAGGAAGTCTGGAGGCTGAGGCTTGCCTTCCAGCTCCATGGAACTTGCAGGGGAATGAATACTTAGATCTTAAACCTCTACTGAGCCTCAGTCTGTGAGTGTGTACGTGGTAATTACTGGTCGTATCATCTTGCAAATGCCCTTTTGAGAATGGATGAGTTTTGGAAAAGTGAACCACACGATAGAGCTCTCTCTCTCTCTCTCTCTCTCTCTCTCTCTCTCTCTCTCTCTCTCTCTCTCTCTCTTTCTCTCTCTCTCTGCTGCAGGTGGGCTCCACCATCATGCCCATGTCCCCAGATGGGCTCTTCCCAGCAGTTGGTATGCATTCCCTGGGTGAGGAGGTGAGGCTGCACCTCAATGCCGAGCTGGGCCGTGAGGATGACAGCGTCATGATGGTGGACAGTTATGAAGATGAATGGGGCCGGCTGCATGATGTCAGAGTCTGTGGGACGGTAAGTAGAAGGCGCTGGATTAACGGGCTGGGAAGAACACACTAGACATGTAAGCACATTGGTGTTGCTTAGAATGAGGAGGAAGGACAGTGTATGTGCATGCGTGTGTGTGTGTGTGTGTGTGTGTGTGTGTGTGTGTGTGTGTGCCTCCATTCTTTCTTTGAGACAGGATCTCATTGTGCCTCAAAGTCTGGGCTGGCCTGGAACTCAAACTTGTCTCCTGCGTGCTGGGATTAAAGGCATGTCACTAAGCTTGGCTTTTTCTTCTCTTTATCTTGATATATCTCAGGAATGTTGCTTAGGCTGGCCTTGAATTTGCATTCTGCCCACCTTGGCCTCTTGACAGTCCTGTGACACTGTACCCGTACAGTGGCTTTTGTGTGGCTTTGGGAAGTGGGAGTTAGGGCCTTGATTTGGTTCTTGGAGTCCAGAGCTGTATTCTGAGAATAATTCCTTCTTTTCCCTTCACTTGGGAGCTCAGGTTGAATAAGTGGAATCAGCTTTCTCTTTCTTCAGTGTTTGAGGGCTGGTGTGGAAGCCCAGTGCATATGCTTCTGTTTTGCCTTGATTCAGGTCAGCTGGGCTTAACTTGAACTGCAAATTAACTTCTGGCTTCCAGAGGTTATAGAACTGAGGACAGAGGTGAGCGAGGGTTATTCTAAGAGGTTGTCATTGGTGGTGGTAGAGTGTGTGTGTGTGTGTGTGTGTGTGTGTGTCTCGCTGGGTATTAAACATACCCTTTCACATGCTAAAAGAGTCTTCTGCCACTGAGCTGTATCTATAGCTCTTCTCTTCTTTCTTTCTTTTTATTTTTGTGACCCGGCCTTGCTAAGCTGCCCTGCTGGTTCTGAACTCGGTTTGTAACCCAGGCAGGTCTTGAATCCACATGCCTCTGCCTCCAAGTAGTAGGGATTACAGGCCTGCATCCAGGCCCAGTTTTGGGATCTTGAATAAACATAAGTGTCAGTATCTTCTGACTTTTTGGATGACAAGGCAGTTGGTGACGAGTGGGGGGATCTCGAAGCCTCTGCACTGAGAACTCTCACTGCCCCCTCCTGGTTCCCAGCCTGTCCTCTTTCTCCACCGTTTGACTTTCTCACCTCAACACAGGCAGCTTCAAAAGTAGCTGTGGGGCTTGGGGATTTAGCTCAGTGGTTGAGCGCTTGCCTAGCAAGCGCAAAGCCCTGGGTTCGGTCCTCAGCTCCGGAAAAAAAAAAAAAAAAAAGTGGCTGTGATAGAAAAACAGGAGCAGTGGGGGAGAAGTGGGCTTAGGAGCAAGGCCTTGCCTCATGGAGTTCAGGGTAAATGAGCTCAGAGAAAGTGGCAGAAAGTCAGCCCTGTAAGGGCTATGGTGATGGCTGCTTCCCTGCTGGCCCTGGGGGTGAGGGCTGTGGTGGTTGTGAGCCAAGGCCTCAGATGCCCCTTCTCCCTCAATGCCCCTCCCCCCTCGATGCCCCTCCTCCTTAGGCTCACCGCTGCTTTCTCCCATCCGTTTTGACGACATCCACAGAGTTGGGCTTGGAACTGAGCCGGGCTGTGTTCCAGCCCTCATCTTTGACCTCTCCTCAATTTTCCTGGCGTCCTTTCCCTGCCTGGACTTGCCCCCTCTACCCCAGCTCCTCCCAGGCAGCTTTTCTGAGTGAGGTGGAATCCTGCAGACATTATAAATAGACTTCCTTCCTCCCTCCCCTCAGCATCCTCAGTCCACTCGGGTAGGAATAACCCCTTAAGCATAGTTGCAGAAGTTGGCTGTCTTAAACCCTCACCTCAGCCCAGAGGGCTGGCGGGGGGGGGGGTGTCCACTGCACTGCGATCTCAGGCTCCTGTTCCCTGCACTTGTGCGCTCTGTGCTTGTTTCTCACACTTTAGTCAGAGTACTGAGATGACAGATGTGAGGTACCATGCCTGAGTAGGCTAGGCAAGAGTTAGCCTCTTTCTCCAGCTGTCTAGTGCACCTTTATTCATTTATTACATTTATTTAATTTATTGTGTGTGTGCATGTGGACGTCAGAGGACAGACGTGGGAGCTGATTCTCTCCCTCTGTCACGGGGGTTCCAGGGATGGAATTTTGGTGCTCAGGCTTGGCAGCAGGTGCCCCCACGGAGCCACCCCTGTGGGCTGAGGAACAAGTCTCTTGAAGGACGTATGCCCTTTTAGTTTTGCCAACAGTCCCATCTTTCAAATGAGGATAACTTGCCCGGTCTCTGTCCTCTGTTCTTTTGTACTATCCACTGTATTTACAATCGGAGCTGTGTTGTCCTAGAAGGACCCAGGAGAGTGTATTCCTCTAAAGATGGCTAGCATACATTTTATTCTTTACTCTTGCTGTTGGGGACCTGCCATTGGATCCACAACCTTCTTCCAGCCAAGATGGTGGTCTCAGTAGGGCACCCCAGAAGCCTGGAGACCTGGGAAGGTCTCAAATCTGTCTTAGCCTAAGGTGTCTCAAAAGGACATAACTGGTATTTCAGTTAGGACAGTTGTTTATTATTTATGTGTGTGCCTGCGCATGGGCACATACCATGGCATGCGTGTGGAGTGGAGACCAGGGTTAATTTGCAGGAATCGGCTGCTTCCCCACCCTGTGGGTCCTGAGGGCCCGACTCAGCTCATCAGGCTGGGCAGCCAAACCTTCGCCTGCTGAGCCACCTCGGTGGGCAGCGCAGGGTGACTGACGGTCAGCGCCGTTAGGTTCCAGACACAGGTTATCACTGCTGTGACAGCCCGGCAGGCACCACGCTTTCATTCTCTGCTTCTGTAGAGAAGAGAGAAGGGACTTGCTTCAATTGTCACACAGCCATGAACAGGGAAAATAGGCCCAGGTAGTCATTCCCTGACCCATCTGTGCCCTTTTTGACAGTTCAATACCGATGGTCCCTGACTTAAGGTTTTTCATTTATGATGGTGTGAAAACTACATAGTTCAATAAAAGCCATACTTGAGATTTTATTATTATTTAGACATGGTCTCACTCCGTAGCCCTGGGTGGCCTGGAGCTCTCTATGTAGACCAGGATGGCTACATAGATGGCTCACAAGGGTCTTCCAGCTTCTGTAAATGTCACCCTGCTAGGCCATATTTCAGATTCTGAATTTTGAGCATTTTAGTGGTCAGACTCTTACCTCACATGCATGAAGCCCTTAGTTCATCCACCCCCTAGTAGTGCAGAGGGCACAGAAGTAGGTGTGGATTGTGATCTTTTCCCCAGGTTGTGGCATTGGACACTGACTGCAGCTTCCTCCCACCTGCTAACACAGAGGAATCAGCTGGCACACTGAGCAAAACACTGCGTGTTGTCAGCTCCAGGCAGTGCACTTTGTTTTGGTTTTGGTTTTTTGAGACAGGGTTTCTCCGTGTAGCCCTGGCTGTTCTGGAACTCACTTTGTAGACAGAGATCTGCCTGCCTCTGTCCTTGAGCACTGGATTAAAGGCATGCGCTCACCCGTGGCTTAGCCACCCATGACTTAGCCAGTGCTTGCTCTTATTCCTTTCTTTTTCTTCTTCTTTCCTGTCTGGCAGTAGTGTCTCATGTAACTCAGGCTAGCCTTGACTAATCCTCCTACCTCCACTTCCTGAGTGCTGGGACTATGACCACACCTGCTTTGTGTGGATGGCCGGGGATCAAACCCAGGGTTTCCTGAGGGCTAGGCAGATACTGCCAACTAAGCTACAGTGCCTGTCTGCCTGCCTGCCTGTCTGTATATCTGTCTCCTGTTTCTGTCTGTCTGTCTACCTCCTGCCTGCTTGCCTGCCTGCCTGCCTGCCTTCCTTCCTTCCTTCCTTCCTTCCTTCCTTCCTTCCTTCCTTCCTTCCTTCCTTGCTGTTTTGCCTGTGTATATATTTGTACCATGTGGGTATCTGCTGCCTTTAGAGGCCAGAAAAGGCAATGAATTCCCTGGAACTGGAGATGGTTGTGAACCAACATGTGGGTGCTGGGAACTTAACCTGTGTTGTTTGGGAAAGCAATAAGTGCTTTTAATCACTGGGCCATCTCTCTAGCCCAGAATTAGCTCTGTTTGAGTAAATTCTTCCCTTACCTGTGGCCTCAGTTTACCCTCCTTTTAAAGAAGCCCTAAGTTCCCTTGCCCCGGAGGACTGAGGGTGGTGAAGAATTGCTGTTGCCCCCAGGGCCTGCAAAGTGAGGTAATATGTGCAGAGGGTTGTGGGGTCTGTCTGTACTAATCTTATCTTTGTTCACTGTTCATGGCTTTCGACACTCCTTACAGTGGCAGCTTTGGTACACAAAAAGAGGGGATTCTCCCCAGACTAAACTCAGGAGGAGACTGTGTTGGGGCCTGAGCTGGGAGCTTGTATATGATTCCTGTTTCAGCCACTTCTGGGCTTTCTGGGCTTGCTCCTTCTGAGAAGACTTAGGTTTTGTTCTGGCCAGTGGTAGGAGAGTGGGAATCAGCAAGACAGAGGAGTGCAGGAGGGCATGGAGTGAGTGCAGACTAAATTCTGATGTGCAGCTTCAGTGAAACACTAGGTGGTCTGCAGTAACGTTGCTGCTGCTGCTGCTGCTGCTGCTGCTGCTGGAGGTGGAGGTGGCGTGGGTGGTGGTGGAGGAGGTGGTGCTGCTGCTGGTGGTGCTATACTAGAAGGTCCTTTGTCCTCAGCTAGGATGCACAGGAGGGAGGGATCATTGCAGCTGTAGCTAGTTCAGTGGTAGAATATTCAACCCTCCTGCACAGAGTCCTGGGTTTGATACCCAGTACTACAAACATCCATCCTGGTTTGCCTAAGGATTGGCCTAGTGGGAGGTACAGGCTGAAAGGTCATGTCCATTGGGATTGGTAGTTGCAGTAGAACCAATCCCCATTTCCTGACAGATTGTGTGTCTCATCAGCTGGGCTGTCAGGCTCCATTGACACTCTGATCACTCACTCACTTCATTTTATCTTTCTACCTAATTTTGATAACTCCATTTCACTGATGAAGCAATTAAGGCTTACAGAGGTGAACATGCAATGTTCAAGCTTAGTGCAACTAAGCAATATTAGTTAGAGTTTGAACTGGGTCTTTCAAACTAAGAGGCAACTGAGGCTTAGACTGAAGGACCAAGCCCGCAGACCTTGGCAACTGTAACTCTAGACCTAAATTCCCAAGTGTGGTGCCCAGAAAGGATCTGTCAGGGAGTGACTCCTGCTCTGGCCTCTGCTGAAGGTCCAGGAAGGCTTGCTGAGAGCAGAAGAGCAGCCTGTGTTTGGGGTGTCTGCCCTGGGTTGGGCTGGTTCCACTCTTGAAGACGACCTGGTGCTCAGGGCCAGGGTGTCAGCACACGGCCTCCGTGCTTGTCAGGAGCTGGTGGGTGTGGGTTGAAGTCCCAGGTCAGGGCAAGTCATCCTCATGGCCTCTTGCCCTTAGGAAGCATCCCCACCCTGTCAGAACCGAAGCAGCTGCCTTCTGTGGGCTGAGGCTGAAGGAACGTTTGGGCGGGCCTTTCCCAAGAAGCATGATCTGGATGGGCTGTCTTTTGGCCATGGAGCTAGAGAACACCCTGTTTCCAACCTAGAGAGGCCAGTGAATAGAATGGGTCAAGGGTAGCTGTGGGTTCCTCGTCCAGCTCTGCAGTAATGGGCGGAAGTGGACCGTAGGGTGCTTGATAGATGAGGCTCATAAGTGTCAGGGCACACTTCTCCAGGCTGTGGGGGCTGGGGAGCACTCTCAGTGCTACAGACGAGTACAGGGGTGGGTCTGGCTTCTCCCCATCTGTCCCCACTTGTCTGTAGAGTATGGGAGGGTAAATTTGGAGGCTCTGGAGCTGAGTGAAATGAGATCTTCTCTTCCACTCTGAAAGCGGACGAGTAGGGTTGGCTTCTGCAGGAGATGCCCCGGGCCCTCCCAGTGGTGCAGGCTGAGGCAGGAACATCAGTGGGGTGAGGCCATTGTCTTAAGGCTTGCTAGGGATTAGTGGAGAAGGCCCCAGTAAGGGTGCTTTTTGTAGGGCTGCAGGGCTGGGAGGGTAAAGTTGAGGGCAGTTGGGTTAATTAAAAGGGAATTAAGGAATCTTAGGTAATGGTGGGTGGGTGAGAGAGGAGATGGACTGAGGCACAGCCCCAGTGTTACCATGCATCCCATAAGATCTGCATTGGGGGATGCTACCCGCTGTGTGGGACCTGAAGAGTCCAGCCTGCCAATCATCTCTCCTCTGACCTTCACACCCCATGCCAGCCTGAGTGAGGGTTGGGAACAGAGGGCCTGCCATCTGTCTCTACCGTGACTTTTGCCTGTGTGACAGGATAGGTGGAGTTGCTGTCCCTGGGCTCTTGGCTCCCTGGGGCAATGAATGACCCAGCAATGAATAGGTCTGTTCAGAGCCAAGTAGAACAGATCTTGAGAAACTATGTCAGTCCCATCTGTGCATAATGAGCTTCTGAGCCTGTCCTCTCCCCTCAAATATCTGGGCTTGGCTCCTGAGTTCTATACATCCCTGTTCTTAGGCGGCGTCCTGGAAAGGCCTGGGAGGCTGGCTTGGGGGTTGCTCAGGGAATGGATGTTCCAGCCTAAGGACCCCCAGAGAGCTTCCTGGTAGTGCACCTGGAGATGTGCGTGCAGTTTTCCAGTGTCCTGACAGTGGCTCTGAAGGAGCAGACAGACGCATCCCACACCAAACACCTGTGTCTGTTGCCCTTGTCCTTCTCTGCCTGCCTAGAACTTGGAGTCCACTTTGCTTTTAGAATCCTTTCTCATTTACCAGGGGATATGGGCAGACCCAGAACACTGGTACCCAAGTTACTTTGGACCCAGTGTCCAGGGCAGTATCACCTGACGCCTGACTCTTACCCCACAGCTGCTGGAGTATTTGGGGAAGGGCAAGAGCATCGTGGACGTGGGGCTGGCTCAGGCTCGGCACCCACTCAGCACCCGCAGCCATTACTTTGAGGTGGAGATTGTGGACCCCGGAGAAAAGTGCTATATCGCCTTGGGGCTGGCCCGGAAGGTGGGTAGGCATGCGTTTCTCCCTGTGGATTGATTGCTCAGTGTGGGGCTGTAGGGAAACCTGCTCATTGAGCCTGTAGAGGAAAGTTCTGAGCTGAGGCAGAGCACAGTTCTTTTTTTTTTTTTTTTTTTTTTTTTTTTTCCGGGGCTGGGGACCAACCCAGGACCTTGCGCTTCCCTAGGTAAGGCGCTCTACCACTGAGCCAAATCCCCAACCCCTAGAGCACAGTTCTAAGTGTTCAGTGGACAGTCGTCGTAGCAGTGTCCTGAGCATCCCCCACCCTGGTCCTGAAACTGAGGCCCTTCCTGTCCTCCTTGCTCCTGTAGTCCCTAATTCTTGGCCGTGGGCTGCCAGCCATCTGGGTTGTCAGATACTGCTGACATCTGTCCTCTGTCCTGTGTGACGTCACAGATTCCTTTTGTCCTCCTGCTGCAGGATTACCCCAAGAACAGACACCCTGGCTGGAGTAGAGGGTCTGTGGCCTACCATGCAGGTGAGTGGAAGCTGCTGGAATGGACTGGAAGACAGGGAGGCAGGGTTGCTCACACGCGTGTGGTCTCACTACCCTCTTCAGGCAGCTCAGGCACAGAGGCACAGGACTGGGGCAGGAGAACTGGGCCTAAAGTGGACATTCCAGGCCTCTGACCTGGCTCCTCTGTGCCCTTCCTGAAGATTTACAGATCCCTTAGTTTCTTCTTTTTGGTCTGATTTCCTGTAGAGCTTTCTTGAATACTGAGCCTTGGTTCCTGGACCCTCCCTTCAGCCCCTTCTCTGCCTGATCATCCATGCTAGGGACCCTCTCCTTTCTTTTGACCAGTTCTTCAATCAAATGGACATTGTGTTCTTTTTAAAAGCCCAGTGTTTTTCCTGCATCTCCCTCTCACCCTTGTCTCTGAGGATTGTAGAGTCAGCCTTTCAAGTGTGTCCTTTTCCCTCTCTCCAACAGATGATGGGAAGATATTCCATGGCAGTGGTGTGGGGGACCCCTTTGGGCCACGCTGCTACAAAGGGGACATTATGGGCTGTGGAATCATGTTCCCCCGGGACTACATTCTGGACAGTGAGGGTGAGTGAGGTTGGGCAGCAGCCAGACTGCTCAGGGCAGGGGACAGTACCACAGGAGCTCATGTTTCCTGTCTCCTAGGGGATAGTGATGACAGTTGTGACACAGTGATCTTGTCCCCAACTGCCCGGGCTGTCCGGAATGTCCGAAATGTCATGTACCTGCACCAGGAAGGGGAAGAGGAAGAGGAGGAAGAAGAGGAGGAGGAAGATGGGGAAGAGATAGAGCAGGAGCATGAGGGCAAGAAGGTGGTGGTAAGTAGGGAGGTTTGGGCTCCTTCTGGGGTCCTGGGGCCAACTGCCACTGGGAATAAAACCAACGGTGGGTCTGGGGAGGGTGGGGAATGTGGTGGGTCTGGGGAGGGCGGGGAATGTGGTGGGGCTGGGGAGGCGGGTCTGGAGCACACGGGCTGCCGCTCACTGTGCTGACAGATCTCAGGCGCCCAGGCTATAGCTCTGGCCTATTTTCCAGCCTCAGCACACCCCTTGTGGTTGCTTCCCGTATCACCTCAAGTGACTCCTAAAGCCCTGCTGGAAGTTGTGGGTGTTGGGCTTCATGCCTGAGTCACTCAGGTATCCCCAGAGAAGGGGCCAGAGGCTACCCTCTTCTCCCCACCCCCAGGGCAGGAGCCAGGCCCACCCTCACCCTCCTCTCCCCACCCCACTCCCAGGTCTTCTTCACCCGGAATGGCAAGATCATTGGGAAGAAGGATGCTGTTGTACCGTCTGGAGGCTTCTTTCCTACCATTGGCATGCTCAGTTGTGGGGAGAAAGTGAAAGTAGACCTGCACCCCTTGAGTGGCTAGCAGGGCTCCCTGCACATCTGCTCTCTCCGTCTGCATCTTCCCTCCAGGCCTCCCCCAGGATTTGTTCACAGCAGGCCCTGGGAGGGCATCCCCCTGTTTCTGTCAGCTCAGGCTACACCTCTCTGTCCCTGGGCCTGAGAGCAGCGGTAGGAATGGGCCCAGAGGACAGTGTTGACATGCATGGGAGGGTCCCCGTGACTGGGTTAGTGGGCACCTGGATCTCCTTTACCTCGCTGGGCCCTGAGCCAGTTGGAAGGGATAAGCCCACCTGCTTACGTGGTGGGCATGGTGCTCTGCCGAGGGTAGAGTAGAGGCAGCCTGTCCCTACTTACCACATAGCTCCCTGAATTCTCTTCATTCCCTCTCCTCGTGTGAACCAGTTGCTGCTGTCTCCCCCTGGCTGGGCTAGGGGGCCTATCTTGGCCATCTCTCCTTTCACTGGCTGCTGTCCTAAAATACATCTAGGGTCTCCGTTGTTTCCTGAGAGATGGTCCCACCCACAACCCACCACAGAAAGCCTGAGCCTGGCGTACTGCCTGCTCACATGCAGATGCTGAGTCTGTGTGAGAGAGAGGCTGTGTGGCAGTGTGGGACTGCAGCCTTAGCTGCCATCTCCTTGTCTGCACTCTTCTTCAAGGCACCTCTAGCCCTGGCTCGAGATGGAGCCAAGGCATTAACTAGGGCATGTGTTGTATTGTGCTGTTTGCCCAGAGCAGCAGCTCAGCCCCTTGTTTCTCCTCACCTGCCCACCCCCACCCTGTGCCCCAGCTTGCTGCCTGTGCCAGTTGACTGTTTTTGCTTCAGTGTTTGACTCTAGTGTCTCCATAGACCCCCCCCAACCAGCCCTCCTCTTCCCGTTTCCTGAGCTCCTCCACCCCATGAACGGGGGACGAAGACGCCGGAGCTCTTGGTCTCAGTTTGCACAGTGGGGACTGGGGAGGGATTCGTTGTCATGCTGCTGGGGCTCCCCTTGCCCCTCCTTTCGGGCCCTGCACTATGATATATGAAATGTATGTACAGACAGAGATGTTTATACAACCAATAAAGACGGAGTTTCCGTATTTATCAGGACACACAGAAGGGGAGTCCTTCCCAGTACAGAGGGCCAGTGAGGCCAGCAAGGGATGTCTCTGAGAGATTTTTCTTCTTCCTATGAAGAAGGCATCAACTCCTCAAGAGTTTATAGAAATTCTTTATTATTACACAAAAATAGACTCTCTCTTCCCTCTGTTTATGTGACCCCACTCTGGTCTCTGTTTAGAGGGGAGGCAGGAAGCTCCCAAGCCTCTCCCCTCTCCCTCCATGATGGGCCCTACAAGCTGGGTGGAGCTGGCAGGGTCATTCCCCTCCAGGGCTCCACTTACTGATGCCTCCTCACCCCTCACACCTGTCTCTGCCATCCGCTCACGTGCCAGGTCATCTCAGGGGCCCACTCATTAGCTTAGCAGGCAAAGGGCAGGAAAGAGCAGTGGCCCCACTGCTGCCACTCTCTCTCATAGGGGCCAGGCCAGGGTAGTGAGGGCTGTGATGCTGGGAGGGTGCAGTGTTGATGTGGACTTGGAGCTGGTGGCTTCATTTTCTCTGGCCCAGTAGAACTTTGGTGATGAAGGTGACAATGGCACTTGCAGGTTGGTCTGGGTCAAGCTCCGCAAAGAGGTGACACACATTTTCCCAGGGACTTCCTGGCTTCTTGGCCACGAAACCAAAGATCCTGCAGGGACAAAGCCAGGGACAGGAGGGCCTTGTAAGCTATGCATGGTGGCTTGTGCCAGGCCAGGGCTGGGCTCAGCAGCAAGACTTACTTGGAGGTGGTCCCGTCTGGGTTGGTCCATCTGTAAAGAGAGAGAACATGATAGAGTGAAACCTGGGGTACAGCTGAACGGGGAGCTGAGGCTGGCAGGACCCCAGGAAAGGGGTCTGAGGAAGGCTCACCTGCGGTCCTGGGGGTCAGTGCTAGAGAAAGTGATGCTGTTCACTGGGTAATGGCGGCGAAAGAAGACCCTGTGAGGGCAAGGTAGGGAAGGAAAGTCACACTCAGAAATCTAAGATTTTGGGCTGGGGAGGTAGCTCAGAGCTTAACCATCCACACAAGCAAGAGAAGCAGCTTGAGAACCCAGATCCCAGAACCCGTGTTAAATGCTGGGTACGAGAGGTGGCCAAGATAGAATTCCAGTCTCAGAAAGCAAAGACAATCCCAGGAGTAAGCCGGCTGGCAAGACTAGATCTCTGAGCTCTGGGTTTGATTGAGAGACCTGCCTCAAAAGGGTGAACACGCAACCCGGAAGATTCTTAATTCTCCAACTGGAGCCCACACACATAGATGCAAACATGTATGTACACACACACACACATCACACACCCACACACATCACACACACACCCCCACACACACCACACACACACCACACACATACACACACCACACACACACACACACACCCACACACACCACACACACACACACACACACACACACACCACACACACCACACACCACACACACCCCACACACACACACAGACACCACACACACACCACACACATACCACACACACACACACACACACACACACGAAAAGAAAGCCCAAAGCCCCGCCTTTGCTCCCTGTGGTCTTTCCCGGAGACTCCAAAGAGACAGGACCTGTGCCCAGGCTTACTTTCTCTGGTTGTCTGTCAGTGTGATGCCTTGAGCTGAGACCTTGAAATGGACAATGGCTGGCACTGGGACAGGGCTGCAGCTCAGAGCTGCAGAGCTGGCCCTGGCCACAGCTTGAGGGCCAGTCAATGACTCCGTCTCCACCGAGGTCAGGTAGAGCACACTGCAGGCTAAAGAGAGGAGGTAGGTTAATGAGCTACATGCTTTTGCCAGGACCTGGATCTGTCACCCATTAGCTGCTTATCCCACCATCTTGGGCACTTCCCTGACCAGTGCTGCCTGAATGCACTGGAATCACACACTGACAAATTAGAAAGGCAACTTCCAGACTCCAAGGGAGCCACAGCCAGTAACACTGGGGGGAGGACTGAGGAGACACACTTTAAGTTCTTGCCTGTTGCCGCTGTGATTCCTGTATCATAAACCCTGAGAACTTGGTCAGTGACCCCCTTCCTCACCTCCTGAAAACACGGGGCTCCTCTGCCTTTGCAGGTTAAATATACCTGCTGGGTCTGCCACCCATAGCCCTTTCAGTGCCCCTCCCTGTACCTGGAGTCCATGGTATCCTCTTAACTACCAGGGAGAGGAAGGGGAAAGCAAGCTCTACCTGCTCCCTGTCGTAGGAGGTCTGCTGCCGTGCTCATGTTGGTGGGCACTGGGGCCTCTGAGGTTTCTTCCAGAGGATCTGAGGAGACGAAGGCCACCAAGGAACGTCAAGAGGGAGAGGCTTTCCAAGCCACCCTGAAGTAAGGTGGAGGAGACGGATCACTCACCTTTACTAGGAATTCGCAGACAGCAGGGCAGGGAGATGGGAGAAATGGAGTGCTGTGAGACCAGGGCAGACAGGCTTCCTGTAAGGGGTTGGGGGGAAACATCATAGGGGTCCACAGTCAGGGCTTTCTCTTCCTTTCTTGAGGTCTCTCCTTCAACCATCCACCCTGGAACCCCCTCAGACTCTTGGTTCTCACCAAAATAGGGCTCAGTGGGGCAACCCTTGATCTTCACGCCTTTGGGCCCAGTCTCAATGAGGAAATGACGGACCAGCTGTTCTGAGGGGTCCCCTGAGAGGAATGAGGGGTTGTAAAAGTAAAGCTTTATGGGACTCCAGGATCTCAGTTTCTCCCCACAGGACTCTTTCCCAGGCAGCCGCAGGCTTGCCTCAACCCTTCCCCACATGGAGATGTGCTGTGCACCTCCTCACTCCCACTATCCCAGTCCTGCAAATTCTCCCCTCTCCATATCTGCACCTTCAGCTTGAGAGCTCTGTACCTTTCCATGGCTGGGTGCTGGGTGGGGGTGTGGCCACTTTGAGGGCTAACCCATAGGCTCCCTGGAAAGAGTGACTGTCTCTGATCAGGAAGGCCCCAGGATCCTTGTCTTTCAGCAGGGCAATGGCTGCAGGGCAGAAGTTTAGAGATGGCTGTCAGCCTCACACAGTCCCACTAGCAGGTTCCCAAGTTTCTCACTCTGACAGCCGTGGGGGCTGCGGGAGTCTGGGGCCTTGGGTCATAGGACTTTGAATAATATTTAGTCTGAGGCCCAAATTTAGAATCTCTTTTGGGGAGTAACCCAGCCAAGAGCAGAGACAGAAGGAACCAAAAGCCCTACCAGGATGACAGACTTACAGCCAAGATGGGCCTGGGAAGTGGACTGGGATGGGCACATGATGTTTTCTGGCTTCTTACCTTGGTCTCGGGAAAGGTGAGGCTTGTACCAGAACTTTGATGTATCCTGGACAAACTTGACACTGCTTTGGTTCTCTTGTAAAGGGTGCTCTAGAAGAGGGAGGCACTGATTCAGACACCAGGGCTTCCCATGGTCTCTCTCTGGACGGTGAGATTCTTTAAAGGACACCCGGTCCTCCTAGAGCTTTATACCTGGGGGTTGGGTGACATCTGGGAGAGGAGATGCAAAGGTGACATGCTGATTGGTGCCTCTGGCTGGTGGCGATGACTGCTGCCCAGACCCCGGCAGGTGTCGTTTTTCAGGAAGTGGAGGCTGAGTGGGACCATTGGCCTCGTAGGAGGTAGCCAGGGGGAACGCAGGGGTGGGTGAGCTCTGAGGTGGTTCTGGGCTGCCCACAAGCCAGGGCATCTGGGTAGGCACAGGAGTAAGAGGGGAGCCATCTGGGCTATCCGAGGGGCCCTGAGGGCCCTGCCATGGGGCATGGCGGAGTCCGGGCAGGGTGGTTGGCACAGGGCTCCGAGGACTGGCACTGTTGGTGTGGCCCCCTGGGCTCCTTTCTTGAGGCCAGCCATTGGGTGAGCTGGGTGCAGTGGTCTGGGAAAAGGGGCTAGGGTCCAGTGGCTCAGGCCTGCTGCTTGCCAACAGCTCAGGAGTCTTTTCAGTGACTCCCTGTACAACAGAGGGCAAGGCCTCGCCAGGACTCAGTCTCTGAGTGG
Organism: Rattus rattus; assembly: GCF_011064425.1. Lineage (NCBI taxonomy): Eukaryota > Metazoa > Chordata > Mammalia > Rodentia > Muridae > Rattus > Rattus rattus. The sequence continues at coordinate 260,961,826 of NC_046154.1, forward strand.
GTGCCAAGGAGGGAGACCTGGTGGTGTCTTGCCGTCGGGTGCTGCAGGGAAAAGTAAGTGCTCAGCCCCCGTTTTGGGCTGCGGACACCCATACAACATACCCAAGTAGCCTTGGCCCTCCGTGTACCTCTCCTTGCCCTGAACTGGGCTGCTGGTGTGCAAGGGTGTGGAGGGACCGGACAGCTCTGAAGAGGCACTGCACTGGGCATCTCGGGGAGAACGAGGCAGTGTGCTGTGTCCACTGGAGCCGTCCCTCCAGGATGGTTCAGGGGACTCTGAGATAGTAGGGAAGAGCTCTGTGAACAGGAGCCTGCTTTTCTGTCTGGTTCAGCTCCCCCCACTCCCCGCCCATGGCATCCCCAGCAGCATTTAGAACCCTCTCCACTCTGGACATTCCCACTCGAGGTTCCTCACCTGTAGAAGCCAGGGGTCCTGCTGAGGCCAGGGGCCCAGGAAGTGAGTACTTGTCTCTCCCATCCTCCGCAGGAGCCTCATAACCCAGCTTCCTGGATTGCAGGTAGGGTGGACTTCCCGGGGACACAGAACCAGCCTGTGGTGAGTGGGCACCAGGGCTGGGGTACCCTCTGCCTTCACTTGGGGACCCACAACTGTGAGGCGCCCGGCCATATGCTGGGCAGTAGCTGGGAACTGCTCCTCCGTAGCCATAGGTTACCAGGGCAGGGTACCCTGGATGCCCGTACCTGCCTTCAGGGCACACGGCATAGGAGCAGCCCTCATGCCCTTCCTCACCCACCTTGGGTGGCTTCAGGCAGCCATAGTCAGGCACTGGAGCATGGTGGTGCCCACAGGCAGGCACCAGCAGAGGCAATGGGTGTCCAGGCCTCACTGGGTGCAGGAGAGGCTTGCCAACCTCACTGGACCACCCCTCTCCAGCCTCTCTCTCTAGTCGCAGTCCATACAGGGCTGCGGTGGGCAGTGCCATCTTCTCCTCACAGGCAGGGCATGAGCATAAAGCAGGCACTCCGGGGTCCTCCAGGATCACCACCTCCCGGTAGCCTGCTGGGCGGTAGCCAAAGTCTCCATTGGCTGGTTTCCCCAGCTCAGGTGCATAGGGGTACGGTCCTTCTGACAGTGACCTGCAGAGACGCCTCTTCTCCACAGAGGCTTCTGTGTAGCCCTGGGGGTGTCCCTCATAGCCCCCATAGGGTGGTCTTCGTCTCTCTAGGGTTCCCTCAGGTCGGTAGTAGCCCCCATTGGGGACCCCACAAGGCTCCCGGAAGCCCTGACGGCAGGAGCAGCGGCGACTGAGGCCAGGCCTGTGGCCCGGATACATCCCAAGGTGCAGGCCTCCACCCACAGAGGGCTGCTCTTCATCATCTAGGATGGCTGTCTCTCGCCCAGCACCACGGCCCGCACCGGCCACTCCACAGCCTCCCAGCAGACGATCCAGCTCCTGTCTCTCAGCAGCAGTGGGGGGCGGCCGGCCAGGGGATTCTGCTGTGTGTTCTGTGGTGAGTGTGGATGAGTGGCCGGAGTCACTGCTGACAGAGAGCATCGGGGGTGGGGGAAGCTCTGGAGAAGGTGCCGGTGGTGTCTGTCGGGGGACCCGCTGCACCTGGGCATAAGGACTGCCATCCAGGGGGCCCCTTGTGTGGGCCAAGGAGCCTGAGCAGAGAGGAATTTGTGAGTGGGGACAGTACTGACACTCAGGGTGCCTCTCCCCACTAGCCACACAGTTCCCACCTGCCCTGCCACCCCACACACCGTCCACGCTGTCCTCATGGTGCTGGTTGAAGTTTTCATAGGAGTCCCAGCGTACAGCAGGCTCTGTCATGTTGTAATCCACTGAGACAGAGGGATCGTTCCGTGGGGTGTTGCCTGGGGAAAGCCATGGGGTTACTGAGGAGTAGGGGACCCCCCCCAACACCTTCAACACACCCAGCTCCCACTCTTACCTTTGACCTTCTCAGGGCTGGAGGAGAAGACAAACTCCACCGAGGCTTGGAAAGGGAACCGCTCATCTGTAGAGGGGGTGGAGATGAGGAGCCATGCCTTGCTGGCTTTCCTTACCCTACCCACCTGCCACTTCCTTGGCCTCTGACTCACCAGCCCAGGCCTCATCTAGCTGGTCCTTGGGGAAGTTGAGCCGTGGCCCATGGATGGTGCACGTGTGGAACTGAACGCGGAACACAAGGGTCCGGTCTGTCCCCTGACCACCCTTGTGGTAGCAGGTCACCTGAAGGAGGGCAGGAGGCTGGGGTCAGGCCGTCATTTCCGATTTGCCTTACCTACACTTTTACCCCAAGGGCCACCTAGTCACTGGCCACTGCTTCTGTTGTGCCCCAGCCTCAACATGAACTCTCCTGGGATAGCAGGGGTGGGGTTTTCTTTTGGCCCTCCGCTCTGGCTTACAGGCTGTGATGGTGTATATATGCTTGGCCCAGGGAGTGGCACTATTTGGAGGTGTGGCCTTGTTGGAGTAGGTGTGTCACTGTGGGTGTGGGCTTTAAGACCCTACTCCTAGCTGCCTGGAAGGGAGTCTTCCACTAGCAACTTTCAGATGATCCCGCCTTGATGATGATGGACTGAACCTCTGAACCTGTAAGCCCAGTCACAATTAAATGTTGATCTTATAAGAGTTGCCTTGGTCATGGTATCTGGTCACAGCAGTAAAACCCTAACTCAGACACAGGCCTTGCCAGTTGCCTACATGGCTAGAAGCCTCCCACTCCGTTGCAATCCCCACTCAGTGTTACAAGCCCCCTCACCATGACGTCGCCTTTGAGGAGAAGGGCCGGCTCCAGGCTGATGCAAAGCTGCCGGGGCCCTGGACCTGCGATGTGGCTTTGGGTAGAGAGAAGGCAGAAGTCAGAGGCATCCAGGGAGGGCACAAAGCTAGACACTGTCAGCCTCTCCGGCTGGAACCAGAAGGTTGGGCCTGGAAAGACTGGGCAAGCAAGCTGATGTCAGGGCCTGGGAGCAGGGCACTCACTAGACTCCAGATGTGTAGACCAGCTGCATAGACTGGTAGATCTTGAGGAAGGGCTGGAAGCCTGGAGGGGTGGAAGAGGCCATGAGGGGTGTGGGGTAGGAGGTGGCTATCCCTATGGGATACAGCCCGGGGGGACTCACCTGTGTTGGGCTCAAAGGCTGGCAGCACGGGTACAAACACATAGTGCAGGAAGAGAGGGCTGCTGTTCATTCTGATGGAGCCAGACAGCAGCCCGCTGAAATAGCCGACATAGCTGGCGAGGGGGTGGGGGGTGGGGAGTGCCAAGAAAACATCAGTGTCTTCCTCTAGAGGGCGCCTCACACCAACCTGGCAGCTCTTGAGAGACCTAGAAGGCTCTTCTAAACTTCAAGGAGGCAAGCCCTGCGCATCCTGTGGAGTCTTACAAGCCTCTGCTTTATTCCTGTCACAGACCTTACTGTCAGCCAGAACGATCTAGTCTGTTTACGCATGGCTTCTTGCCTTCTACTCTACTAGCATATAAATACCACGAGAGCCTGACCTTGTTTGTTCTGACTTCCCAGAACTTGGCACAGGGCCTGGCTCACTGGGCTCCCGTACACTGTGGGATTCAGGTGTGCTACCTGAGAGGGAGAGTCAGCCCTTCCCCACTGGGGTGCTCACCGGTGCTGGGAGGGCTGCAGTTCCATGGCCGCCTTGTCCTCACAGAATTTCCTCATGGTGAGGGTTGCCAGCGCTTGGTCTGCCCTGGGGAGAGCAGGGGAGGTCGGGGGTTAAGGACCAGTCCCATTCCTGCCTTCCATTCTTTTTTTTTTTTTAAAGTTTTAAAAAAAAGTTTAAATTGCCTTATCTTGTATTCCCATGAATCACTTGAACAATTACAAACTAAGCGCATATATATACATATATATGTGTGTGTGTGTATGTATATATATATGTATATATCGCCTTTATGCTATTGCTTGTCACTCATACACTTCTAGGAAGATCGCCTGCCTTCCATTCTTAAACCCCAGGAAAGGAGGAACCACCACGAGATCGAGATCCTCTCTGTACAGAGGAACTCCCAGTGGTGGTGAGGAGAGCTAGAGACCCTCCAGCATAGCCCAGTTGTTGGGCCTTGGGCAACTGAACCTGGCTTTCCTCACTTGTAAAAGGGGGCAGTTAGACAACCTGATGGGTTGAACTGTATCCCTCCCCCAGAGAAATGTACCTCAAATGTGACCTTATTTAGAAACAGGGTCTTTGCGGATGTGGTTAGATAGGTTAAGATGAGATCATACAGGAGCAAGGTGGGTCCTTAATTAGGGTGATTGGTCCTTAGAAGAGGAGAGACAGAAACAGGCGCGCAAAGAGAACACCACGTGATGACGGAAGCAGGGGTGGAGGGATGCCGCTGCCAGCCAAGAACTGCCAAGGACTGTCAGGCACCACCAGAAGCTGGAAAGAGGCAAGGAAGGAGTCCGCCTAGAGTACCAGAGAGAGAGCATGGCCCCACTGACACTGACTTTGGACTTTTACTATCTCAGAACAGTAAGACAACTGAGCTATATTATTTTAAGCTAGTCTATGGCACTTAGCTGGTGGCCCTAAGAAACTAGCCCAGCTCCTCTGCTGTGGTGTGCTGGGCCCACAGCTGGAGATAGACAGTACCGTACCAAGTGTATAGTCTGACTAAGGAGAGAAAAGCTCAGACAGGGCTGGACGAGGAGGGGTCACTGAAGCAGAGCAACTCACCCTGCAGAGATCTTGCTATAGTGCATATAGGCAGAGACGATGACTCCAAGCTTGCCTTTGCTACCCTAAGAGATAAAGAGATGGAGATGGAGAACCTGCAACTTTTAGGCTGAGGTTGTCCTAGCTTTGTTACCCCAAGGTCCTGGCTCACCTTGCAGTATAACACGACCACATGCTGAGGGTCGGCACTGAGCCACGTCTCCATGGCTTTGCAGATGGAACACAACTTGTCCAGAGGTGGGGCATGTAATTCCGGCCAGCCAAAGTCATGTACCTGGGGAAGTACAAGTACAAGTGTGTGTGTGTGTGTGTGTGTGTGTGTGTGTGTGTGTGTAACAAAGGGAGGAAGATGTGAATACAATACAGGGACCTGGGGGCAAGGCGCAAACTTAGTAGTTGTCCACAGTAGCTTGGATACTTTTTTCCGCCATACTGTGAGCTGATAACCCCAGCACCTCGTTTTATCTTAAGTAGTGTGAGAAAAGTGGATGTCAACAAGGAGGCAGAGCCTTTTCACAAGGTTGGCTCGGAATAAACGGCAGACAGACCATTTCCCTCCTACCTTGGGGTTCAGGCGGGTCAAGTCATGCCGTTTCTCTGAAAGGTTGAAGAGCTGAAATAAAGGGCAGAGTTAGATGACGGTGACTTGAGACGCAGGTGCTGGAGGTGAACCCTCATCGAGCATCTTGCTCTAAAAATAGTAAGATTGTAATCCGCTGGAGCTGAATCCTCTGCACCCTGCGGTGACTGGCTAACCTCCGGCTCCGCCCCGCCCCGCCCCGCCCCTACTCGCGAACACCGCCCCCTCGCCAGGCCCATCTCAGGTATTGATGGGGAAACAGTAGCCTCGCCCCATTTGAATCTCCCAGCCCTCTCATTGGTTGGATCTGGCCCACCCGCTTCTCACCAGGTACTTGTCTCGGTGCTTGGATTGAAGCACATGGGCCAGCTCTCGCAAGTGGCCTCGGTGTCGCTGCTCGTCTGGTCGTGCAGGAAAAGCTGCGGCCAGGATCCGCTCTGTTACATAGGTGAGGTCCAAGTCCCAGCGACGCTCCATGAGCGGATCCAGGCTGAAGCTCCTGGGAGAGGACGCAAAGCCGGATTTAGAGAACAGAGAAGCGCGGCGGCCCAGGGGCTAAGGATCCTGGGGAGCTCTGGGCGACCTATTAGGTCCTTAGGGTGGGTGGCCCGGAGGAGGAGTACTGTCCTGGGGGCTTTATTGGCGGCCACTGCCATAACCTGAGTAGCGGTCCAGTGGAAAGTGCCTACCTGGGATCACCGGGCGTCCTCACTCACCTGGGTAGAGTACTGCGTTGCTTTGAGTGGTTCAGAGACTTGGTGGACCCCTGGTGGATGAGAAACCGTATGCCGACAACTGTTTGGATGCATCGCTTCTAGGCTTCCGGGTCAAAAGTTCTACAAACCGTGGTCTTCTGCAAATGTAGGTCCCTACTCCAAGAGCTACCCACATGCCCGCCCCTCCCCTCTCAGGCTCCTAGCATCCCTTACCAGGTGTTCTATGCGCCGGACTGGGGCTGTGTTTCTCCGCTAGAGTGAGGAGGTGGGGGAGGAAATGGGAGTGGTTAGGCAGGGGCAAGGACCAGTCTGGACCTGGGGGCGGGGTGGGAGCGCATGTCAGTGTCCACTCCCTGGGGACAGGACTCTAGCCCCCAACCAGCCCTAGAAGACAGTCACAACGAAGGGCTCGAGGATAACTGACCAATAAACCACAGCACTCAGTTCTACATAACCTGGCGACCCACTTTGAGACCACCAGACCCCGGGATATTAGTCAGGTTCCTTGCCTTCCCTGCCCCATCCTTGAGCACACTCACCAGCTCCGCGGGGGGCAAGGCCTGACAGGATGAAGTCACCTGGAAAGAGGTGGGAGTTTAAGGCTGAGCTGGTGAAATGGGGTGCTCAGCCTCAGGGAGGAAGATGCAGGGGCTGTCACCTGATGAGCACAAGCTCTAGCTGAGGTTCCTCTATTTAAGGGAGCCTTGTTTCTGCCTCTCGGTCTCCCACCCCTCAGGCCCCCTGCTTGTTGCTCTTGGCTCTCAGCCCCCTGCCCACACAGACCCCCATTCATCCAGCTGCAGGACAGGAGTTATATATAGAGCCAGCCAGCCAGGCAATGGCCAGGGGTGGACACTAGCCTCTTTCACCGTTGAGACCCCACCCATGGGGCACATAGCTCCCCCAAGCTAGCTTGAGGCCCTGGGACTATCCCCTGCACTGATGGAGGACCAGGAACGTTCCTCAGGGATGGGGGGCTGCCTCAGGGTCTCAGTGGACAGTGGGTACCACCTACAGGGTATACCCAAACAGGCTCAGCCTTCACCACCCAGGATAAGACCAACTCAGGCATCCTGAGGACCCTTCCTCAGAGGGAAGGCACGGCCCATCCGGGTGCCTGGTCTCTGAAATCCTGCTCCCTCTCTATCCACCCCGCCCTTCCTCCCCCACAACTCACCCCCCCCCATCCTCTCGCCAGCTGCAGCCCGGGCACAGCACCAAGACAAACGCTGTCTCACTGTCCACCCTCCTGGGCCAACCCTCCAGGGGTGGAGTAGGGTGGTTCTTAAAGAGCCCAACACAACACCTTTGCCACCCAGGAAGGGGTCTCCAGGAGTGACAGGGGACTGGGTGGAAGACGATGCCAGTGTGGCTGAAGAAACCTGTTTGGGCAGGGAAAGACACCGTCCCCCATTAGCTAGGACTGGATACCCACCTTTGCTTCACATTTTCTGTGTGTGGCCACCTTGCAGACTAGAGAAAGGAAGGGGAGGATAGAGGTTAGCAGAGGCTATGGGAACAGTCAAAGTAGCTGTCCTCTAGTCCTCCAGGCCTTGGAAGCCAACCCTGGGACCCTAGTACACTGGGTCACTGGAGTCGAAGAACAGAGCTGGTTATCAGCAGGGAAGAGGGCCAGAGGTTGGGGTCTAGGATGAATAGAGGTGAGGAGGAGGAAGAGGAGCAGGAGGAGGAGGAAGAGGAGGAGGAAGGGAAGCCCCTAGTCACAAAAGGATGGGAAGGTGGTCACAAATCTCCTGGGCGGTGGCAAGGTGGGTGCCAAAGGGACTGAGGGCATTTGTTTCTGAATTTGCCCGTCTCTAGAGCTAGAGTCACACAGCACAGAAGTGCTTACTGGAGGGCTCAGCACCATAAGAACAGCAAGAGCCCCTCACCTCGGCACGAGACACCGGTCCCATCGATGGTCACCTTACACACTGCACACACTGGAGCCTTCTTCCGGAAAACCTTCTCCCGGAAGCTGTGCGGTTCTGCTTTCCTAGGCTGCGAGCGGGATGACAGACAAATAGGGTTATGAGTTCCTAGAGGGCCCATCTCCAAGGCTGGGCAGGGACCTTTCCTTAGAGCGACTGCATCCCTCTCTTCCAGCCAAAAGTCTCTGAACTCTAAGGCACACTTGGCCACAGCTGTTCCAGGGTAGTCATGAGGCCTGTCCTCTACAGGGCTTGGAATGTGACCCCTTGCGTCACCTTGGTTGGGTTAACTCCTCCCTGAGGGTTCACTCAGGCCTCCTCACGTGGAGGAGCTATGTGATGTCCTTGTCACCCCCACTTCAAATGCTAGGGCTTTCCGAGAATCTCGGCTGAGTGAGGGGGTCTGACTCTCCTCCCATCTTGCCCTCCCCACATGAGGCTCATATTCTGTGAGCTGACAGGCCGGCCCAGACACACAAGCGCTGTCCCATAACACCCAGACTGACTGCAGCCAGTCCTGAGCCCCTGACTCTCAAGGTCTCTAAGCTCCCGGCAGCTGATTCGGCCCCCTCCCCCACAGTCAGAACAACATGTTTACTCCTTGTGCATGGAGACGGCAGGCTGCAATTGTCTAAGACTCGGGTGGCAATGCTGGAAGGAAGAATGGCAGCGGGGACAGACGTGCAGCAGCTGTCTCACTGCCTCTGCATGTTATGACAGGGGCGGCCAGGTTCTCTGGATGCCCGAGCCCCCCCACCCCAGGTAGTGAAGTCAGTGACTGGCTGGGATGCCACAGGTTGTCCAGGTCCCCCCTCAGTCCTCACTCACTAAAAGTTCTCTCTGCTACTCTGACCCCTCCCACCCCAATTCATCTCTCCTGTCCTCCAGTGTCTGTGGACAATCTCCCTCATGCCACAGTGGGGGGGGGGGCTCTTCTGCACAGTCTTCATCCCTGTGTTCAAGCTCCTGCTGTTCCCTCCTCTCCCTGGATCTGCCCACCACAGTGTGGAGAGGAAAAGAAGGGGGAAGGGGGGTTAGACAAGGTTGGACAACAACATGGGAGCAGCTTTGGTCCGGTAACTGTCCTAGAACTCCTCTGGACTGGAGGTGAGACCCACCAGGACACTTGGACACACTTGTGGATGATGTCATGTGCAGATTACATCAGTAGAAGGCAAACTCCCTGCCTTTCATTGCTTTCTTCCCCTACCTTTCCCCTCAAGCTTCCCGGGAGGTCAGGGCTTCAGCTCTTAGCTGAACCCTCGGGGCCTATTCAGGCTCAAGCCAGTAAACACATAGAAGAAGCAAGACAGATGGTATATCACACTGCTACCCTAGCCACCCACATAGGGAGCCAGGGGAAAGAGGAGGGGGTGCTGAGGCAGGGGAAGGGGTGGGAGAAGAGGCTGAAACTAGGAAGAGGGTCTGGCCTGAATCCTGGCCCTCCTGCCTTGTCCGCACCTCCACCCTGTCCCACCTTTGCCCAGCTGGTGGGCATTCCTACCCTGCTGGTGGCCCGGCTGCTGTCCCTCCTCCCCAGGGCTCTGAGCAACCTTTCCACAGGGCCGCTGGACTTCATGGTGTCTGGCTGGCTGGGCTCTTGGTTGCTGGGCCTGAACAATGCTGGGGCCTGGCCCGGGGCTTCCTGGAAGCAGCCTCGCCGAGGCAGCCGCTTCCCTTGGGTGGAGGGGAGGCTGTCTGGCTGGTGTGTGGAGAAGCCTGGCCCTGGAAGTGGAGGGAAGTGCAGGCGGGAAGGGGGCAGGTCGCTGCTCCAGGAAGTGGGGTGGGGGAGGATGTGGGGGAGGCCAGGAGATCAGATTCCCAGGATCTACCCTGCTGGGAGTGTCAGCCTAAGATCTTTGGCTCTCCCGAGCTCTGGTGCTGCCTCCCACCCAGTGGGCCACCGCATGCAGGGGTCTGTGGTCCTGAGATCCAGCCCTGGTATCAGCCAGTGGCGCAGGGTGGGAATTCAGGTCTCAGGGCAGGGCTCAAGGGCCAGTGGAGAACACTGTGTCCCCAGCCAGTTTCTAGCCTGAACCCTCATGGTCCCTTGGGACTTCCTGTGGGAAGGGAGTGTTGCTGGGAACCAGTACTCCTGATAGCCCAGCACTCCATATCCTCAGGGTGAAAGAAACTTAGGGATGAAGGTTAACTTCCCTGTCAGATGGAAAAGGATCTTGGAGTACTCTCCTCTACGCCAAGTTCCAGCCAGGAGAGCTAACCGCTTGCAGGAGTGGTCCATCTTGCTGTAACCCAGAGCACTGGAGGCTCCTCCTGAAGACCTCAGCAGCTACTCCCCCCCAGATACAACCCACAGTTCCAGGCTCAGTTCCCAGACCCTGCACCTGAGGCTCTACCGGGGACCCCACCCACCCATCGAAAGCTGAGCACTACCTTCATGGCTCTTCTGGCCTGTCTCTCCTTCCTCTGTGGCTGTCACTGGACCCGAGGACTGGACAGGAGGCCCCCTCCCAACACATACTCCACCCCCCTCTAGGGCCTCCTGCTTCCCTCCTGGGAATAGGGCCAACTTCCTGTCCCAGGAGTCAAGGGAAGGAGGTGGATGATGGGGCCTTGGAAAGGATGGAACAACCTTCCTAAAACAAGGGTCAACGGCCTGGGGGTTCTCAGCCCAAGCCCTTGACAGCAGCCTTTGGAATGCCGTAGCTGTCACTTGAAAGAATGTCACCCTCATGTGCATGGTATTTACTGAATGTCTCCGTGGTAACTCCTCTGGCTCTGGCTTCTCTTGCAGGGTTCCACAGGAGTCTCCCCCTCTGCCTCATGCCCACCTGACAGATGAAGGGCGGGTCTAATCCTCCCATGGACACTAAAGAAAACCTGTTAGACTGAAAAGTCCGATGCCTCTCCCTGCATGCTCCAATTCTCTAGGAAGCCTGTTACCAGCGTACCCTGGCTAGAATGTAGCATGAGTGGCAAGGGGTGGGGCCCTGTCCTGTAACTGGAGAGGGCCCCTGGCTCTGCAGTCCCCACCTGAGTTCTGGCTGTGTCCCAGGACATTCCAGGCTGATGGCCAGGTGGGCGACTGGCTGTCCTGATTCAGCACCCAGCCCTGCTGGGGGAGATGGGTCACTGCAGTGCCTTCCCCGATCCATTTTTTCCCTTCTGCTCCTATACAGAACACAGGCCTACTTCTGCAGCCTCTGGTAGGACTGTCAGTCTCTTCCTCTGGAACAGGTCCCCAAACATCCTCTACCCTCATTGAACTTACACTGCCCACCCAGATCTAGAAAATAAGTGTCCACTTGGCTCCGCGTGTCCCTGCCGCAGGGAGTGTGGAGTATTTCTGAAAGGAGCTGAGAGCAAATTATGCCTGAGGGACGTAGGGCGGCATTACCAGATCCCATGGATCCTCACCTCCCACCTCCTGCCTGGAATATTCCAGAGCTTTTTTTGCTTCTCCCCAGCAGGGCCCCCTCTCACTCTGAAGCCTTGGGTTTGTTTGGAGAAACCCCTCCACCCACCCACACACCCCTCCTTCCTGGAAATAGCTGTGGTTGGATGAGAAGCTGGGAGCTGGGCCACAGAGGAGTGAGGCCCAGGAAAGGAGGGAGGGAAAGGGAGGTAGGATTCAAGGGTGTGTCCAGAGGGACCTAGGGGGTATCTAGGCAGGGCAGAAGTAGAAAAGGGCTAATAGGGTTTCATCTGTGTCTGCATTCTGCCTTAGCGTCCCCAGATAGAGAAAATGAGAGGAAAAGGCTTGCATGCCAGGCCAGGGCCACAACATTGCTGCCAGCTGCCTCGGGCATCTTGTGTTCAAGTGCGCTTGTGGCTCCAGCTAGAGAGGTACGCAGAGTGGCCTGAGCCAACAGTAGTGCACAGTGGGACGCAGGAAGGCGTGGCGGCCTTAGCTAGGACCACAGCCGTGCCCCGCCCCCTGGTCACCTTTAGTTATCTTCAACTGCCCCCTAGCTCACCGTGACTGGGAGAGGAGAGCGCGGGCCGCGGGCCCAGCCTCGGGCTCCCGCCGCGCCCGATGCTCCCGGACCCCCATTGGCTCCGCGCCCCCTGGCGCCCGCCCCTGGCTCGGACCGCGCGGTGTGACGCAGAGGGCCGATGCTCGCCCGCGCTCCCGCCCGGCGTGGCGCGGCCACTCACCTGTTGGGGGCGCCCGGAGGGCTGGGGGCGGGCGGACTGGGGCAGCAGCAGGGCGCCCCGGGCCAGCCCATCCCGGCCAGCCGCGCCGCGACACGCGGAGGCGGCGGCGGCGGGATGGGCGCTCAGCTGGCTCCCTCCCGCCGCGCCCTGCGCCCGCTGCCTCCTCCCGCCCTCCGGCTCCCTCCTTCTTTCCGGGCTCCAATCGCCACCTTCCACCCGTTCCCCGCCCGCGCCGCCTCCTTTTTCCCTCTTCTCCTCCCACTGTCCTTCCCCGTGCGCGGCTCGGCGCGCCGAGGCAGGCTCCGGCTGAGACTCCCAGACTGAGCAACAGCCGGAGCCCGGGAGGGATCGCACGGGGAAAGACAGCTCCGGGAATCCTCAGATCGAGAGGGCCCGAGGAGAGGCCAGAGGGACAGGGCAGGGAGAAACGCGTGAGCTGCATAGATTCCTAAAGGAAGGTGGACACAGAGGCCTCTTTACTGACCCTAGTCCAAACTAGGCCTGGCTGGTTGGGGGCATCGGACTTAGACACTACAGTTACTGGTGTCCCAGGACTTAAGAGAACGCTTCCTGGAGCTTTCTGTCACTTCTCCCAAAGGACTCAGAGCTGAGGACCCACAGCAGGTTCAAGATTCCTGATCCTCAACTGCTTTAGTCATCGCCCCGGTGTTCTGAAGTCTTCTCAGTGGAAGTTCTTTTGATGGTGTAACTTCATTCCATTCTTTTAAAATCTGATATTAGATAGGAACGTCTGGAATTAAACTATGGACCATGGTGTTAGTTTGAAGGAGCGAAGGTGAGAGTAGGGACGTGGTCCTAGAATCTTAGAACCTGTTTTCATTCCCCGTTCCCAGAATTCCTTAGCAGATCCTAAACTGTTCTGCTGTTACCCGCCCCACTGGAATTTCCATGATGGAAATTGATGGAGCCGGGTATCTCGATGTGAAGTGGGAAGTGCCAAGAGTTCAGTGCCAGGGTAGGTGCTCAAAGCAGCACTGTCTGCTCAAGCCCTCTGGGCCTGCCTGCCCCATCTCTCAGCAGAGTTCTCTCTACTTATCCTTCCTCCTGTTCTGGCAAAGGCTGGGCTTGGGCGGTCTGGCTGTGATTACTGAAGAATGGAGCACCTGATTCCAATCTGGAAGCCAGGAAGCGGCTGGGAAGCATGGCTGGTGGATCTCACTGTCCAGTGGGCACTTTTACAGCAGCCAGCGTCCCAAGGGACTACGGAGGAGCTGGAGCGGCACTAGGGATCGAAGGCTGCCCGGGCAGTGAAGTGAGAGTTGGATGAAGGGCCTGAGAGAGGCAAGGATTGGAGGCTCATGGGAAAGGGCAAGGCTGAAGGTCATGCTGTGTATTTTGGCAAGATTAGATTATGTAATTAGCATGGAATATGAAAATGTTTGCTTGATGCCTGCAGCTAGCTCTTTTTTATTTTATTTATTTATTTATTTATTTATTTATTTATTTATTTATTTATTTATTTATTTATTTATTTTTTGCAGCTAGCTCTTTTAACACCCAGCCCTTCACAGCCTATCCCCGGCTTTGGCTGGATGTAGCTTTTAATTTCTAAAGTCACCACTGAGGTGAACCAGATTGATTGGATTCCCGAAGGTGGGCGGGACTATAACTTCACATCAGGTTGGTATCCTAACCTGCCTGAGCAGTCATTACATTAGGAAGAACTTGAAAGGTTCCTAGGAATTGGAGGGGGAGAGAAGAGTCACCTAGATGTACAGCTGGATCCTCAGCTCAGGTTTGATCACTACTTACTCTAGGGTTACCGATCGAGGGGAGGGAAACCTAAAGCAGGATGCTTGGTGCCGATAGCATTCTGATTGCCAGCTCAGCATCAGGGAAAGAAAGGGGAGGGGGAGAAAACCAGGCACTATGGGTAAAGGTGGACACCCACTGACATCCCTTCACAAGGATGTTCTTACCTTGACAATGCAGAAAGAAGTCCATCTCGGTACTGATGGAAGAACTCCCTCCTCCACAGCCTGAGATCTCATGCCCATGACTGATGGATGCACTGGATTTTTTGAGGTGGATCTTGAGAGTGTGGGGCTGTCTTGGCTGGAAGAGCACTGGGCTCTAGGAACTAGGAGCAGCAGTGTGGGGTAAGGGGTAGCACCAACTTCAGAGGCAGACCTCCTGGCAGAGGACAGAGCAAGCATTGTCCAACCAGGAGGTTGCTGCAGCTGGGCGGGAACAGAATTCTCTTCCAAACTTTGTTTTGTGGGGGCGAGAAGGCATGTCCCCTTCCCTTGTAGCCCTGGGGGGTTAATGGTTGCTGAGAAACGGAGCTTATTTGTCAATTGTTGTTTCCCAGAAGCAGATGTGGAGCTCGGTCTCTTCCTTAGAGTATATGCTTGGAGCTAGTGAGGCACTTAACACTTCACTGCCTTGGATTCCAGAGTGGTGCCTGGTTCTGTGGAGAAACTGCAGCAGTGCACCCAGCCCAGAATCAAGTCTGTCATGTCCTTTTTGCATTCTGCCAGCTGAGGTGGGCAGGTAGGTAGGCAGTGAGGACTGACTAGTCTTTACAGATATGAGGCGCCATACATGGTTATGTACATGTGGTCATGATACATGGCCTTGCTTCTTTAGAGGGCACTCCTGGAACAGACTCGACCATCTTTCTCTTCTTTGTGTCTGTTTCCCCTTTGCCAGATGCTGGCTGCTCGCAGCTGGAAGGCCAGGGACTGACTGGCTTCTGAGGTAAAGCCTGGGAAGCCTTTTGCACTGAAAAGCTCCCACAGCACAGCCGCACATGGATCCCAACCCGGCTCTGCCAGTTTTGGCTTTGGTCAGGCAATGGAGAGTCAATCCAGGACAGCCAGGGATACAGAGACACATTTTCTCAACAAAAAGCAAAAAAAACCCCAATCAAATCAAACCAAACCAAACCAAACCAAACCCTAGAGAAGCAGCTGCCTTGATGGCCAGTAGCCAGTGTTGCATCACATCATCCCTATCTTGGACACAAGTCCCTCAGATGTGTTCCAGTTCCTTGTGATGCTAGAGGTTGCCTAGCCTAACCCATTTTCGTTTTCAGTGATGACCAGCTTTGGGTAACTACCTTAAATCTGAAGTATCTCATGAAGTGGTTTCTGTATCAGTGCCCCATAGCAACTTGGTCTCATGGACCACAAGGAGGCACAGCCTGCAGTGTTGACACTAGGCAGAAACCTGGGGGTTGGAGCAAGTTAACTAGGACAGCAAGCTGTGGGCTTCATGTACAGAGGTCCATTTCCATCCGCTGTTGATGAGCCTGCCCCCCTGCCGTACAACAGCTCCTGCCCTGCTGTGCACAACTGAAGGAGTGGAGATGGGGAGAGGAGAGGGGAGGCGAGGCATTCGGAAGGGAGGGGAGAACAATAAAAGCACAGGAAGTACCTGAAAAAACTGCAACATTAACCATCAACTTTAAAGACTGGATTTATTTGGAGAAAAACAAAAAACCCTCAACCCAAAGGATGGGATTTTACATCTCAAGACATCTCCCAAGTAATGTCTACAGATTACAAATCATTTTCATAGAAGATATTTTTGTACAAATTTTACATGTATTCAGGAGCGGGACATAAGTCAACCCCTGTTCTTATTTTAACAGAGGAGGAAAGTAGGAGAGTGGGACAAAACAGCTGTCTTTTGGATGCAACTATCTGGAAGGGAAATAGACATGAAGAGGGCAAACTACCTTCTCACTGTCTACAACAATGGTTTAAAAACCCATTCAACCTGGGTATCTCTGCAAAAGCCCTCCTAGCTACTAGCCAATCAAATCCACCGAAGAAATTTGCTGTGCCTACTGCTGCAGCACGTGACGTCAATGCTCCTGCACAGCAGGCCTAGGAACTTGTGCTAAGACCAAGGTCTCATCTGTCTGCAGGTACCTGACTACCCACAACAGGGAAGCTTGCCATCCTCGGAGCTGAGCTACAAAGATGCACATCAAGACAGGCTACAGCGCTGCACGAGGAACTCGGACCCTGGCCAACCTTTGCATCCTCCTTTACTCTGGAGGGGAGTAAAGACGCCAGCCCTCCTAGGCAGAAAAGCAGTGACAACTCAAGCACCGGTGTGGGGTTCAGTGAAGGAAACTTATAGACAGAAACCTTTAAACACTCCAAGGCTGAAGGCTCCAACTCACCCCGTCTACACCCCATTCCCCACCCAAGCCCATCAGTCGGGGATGACAGCAGCAGATAGGGCAGGAATCAAAAGATAAAGAAAGCACAGAGCTGGTCTGGCTGAAAAAGCAGTGAGTCCTCAGGCCCTGCTCTTGTGGCCAAGACACAATGTCTGTGGAGGTGTGTGACTCAGAGACAGCTCTGGGAGTCTAAGTGTCATGGAGAACATGAGATGGCCAGAGTGACAAGGTTTTCAAAGAATGTGGATATGCTCAAACCTCTAGAAAGGACAGTTTAGAAGGGGCAAAACCAGGACACACAAGACTAGAACTTCCCACTACCTGTAAGTGCTTCCTCATCCAGAAATGACCACTCTATTCATGTAGTTACTGGAGGTCACACCATTTCCCTTACTACCTGGTATAAAATATAATCGATCACCTCCCCAAAGCTTTTCAAACCACGATTGAGTTTCCCATTCATTTTGGTCCCCAAGCGGTGCTACTGTTAGTGGCCTGTAGACTCACTCCCAACTACCCCCTTGGGGGGTAAAAAAAAAAAAAAAAAAAAAACAAAAAAAAAAAACAAAACAATTCTCCCTAGGCTGGCCCCACTGAAGTCAGAACTAAAATAGAGGGGTTGGCAGCCTCCTGGAGACTAAAACAGCTTGAGAGACTAGAGCTACCTATCTAAGGATGGGAAGTTTGTTCAGGTAATGTGTGGGGGTTCACAGGTGCCACCTTAAGATAAGAATTAGAAGGTAGAAATCTCACTTCTCCCTGCGTTCTCTACTGCCTAACTGTGTGTCTGCCTCTCTGTCACTGCATTTCTGCTGAATGGAGCCCCAGGCACTATTCACACAGGTAACTGCTTGGTATCATCAGACACAACTTCCCTGTTCAGAAGTGGTAGCCGCATCTCTGGCTACGATGGTGATTCTCCAGTTACTCCAATACTTTAAAAGGCTGCAGCAGCATGCAAAAGAATTTCATTTCATTAAAAAAAAAGTTTAGAAAGGTCTTCAGGAGATGGTGAGTTTATTTTGTCTTGTCTGGATAGAGGTTTGATTTGCTCTTGAATGTTCCAGGGTGGAGACAAGGAGAAAGCACAGGGTGTGGAGGTCTACTCAGTGCAGTCGTCTCCCTCATCCTCATCCTCACCGTCCACAGACAGAGCAGCGTACTTGCTTGCAGAACTGAACTTCTGTGACAGAGGAGAGAGGACAAGGTCATGGACAGAGTCCAAGATTCTCCTACCCAAACCCTAAAAACACAACATCGATGTCATGGCACATCCATTCTTCTGGAAGAGCATGTTCTGGTACAGCGGTCAGGTAGGGTCAGGGGCACGAGTGAACTCAGCCACACATCTCCTCCTTATGGGAGCCGAGAAAGGTGGTTTCAACAACAAATGCCGACCTTAGCTTTTTCTCACTGATCTGAACAGTACCGATGCCTCACTTCCACTGAAGAAAAAGGAGTCAGACACAGAACTGAGAAGCAGAGGCATGTGCATGGTACTTACAGAGGCTGGGTTCTCCTCAGATTTCTTTGGCTCAGGTGCAGATCTGGAGTCTTGATCTTTTTTGCCGTCCTTCCTGCAGAGACACAAGCATCCTATTCAACACTGTGGCCAGGACAGTGCATCACTTTAGCTCTGCAAATCTAACCGGGACTCTAGTTTGTTCAGAAGTAGACCTGGAGTGCTTGAGAAAGCCCAGAACCACTTCATAAAGATCCCCGCATCTAATACCAGATTCATAAATGGTGAGGAAAAAATATACACACCTATCCAACTCCTTCCAGTGGTCTCTGCTCCCTCCATCCCCAGGACCACGGCTGGAGTGTCCAGTCTGGCCTTTGGTGGCGCTCACCCCATCCACTTTAGTTTCATCTGTTCAAGGAGAAACACAACACCAAACTCAAGGCTTATACAGAAATCCATCTCCCTGTCCTTCTTACATGAAGAACTCATTAAGGGGAATTACCCCCACTCCAAACCAGCCTAAGGCCTTTCTTTCCATTAAAAGTCCTACTGTAGTGACCTTGGTTTACTAATGGCAACGTTTTGAACCTGGACAGATACGTTTATTCCTGTCCAATTTCCCCACAAAGGCAGGCTTTACCATGAAGAGGCAGCTTCAAGTACTCTTTGAAGAAGTCATTCCTGCCCTCTACTGGCAGAAAAAGCTAGCTCACAGAACATTAGTATAGCCACTCCAGCAGGCCACTCCCTCACAAAAGCCATGGAAAGTAGAAGCTGGCTGGGAAGGGGTAGAGAGGCTAACGGGGCTACATCGATGAATATGACTGAAATACATCATGTACATGCATCCAAGTGCTTGACCAAAAGAGCTGAAAAAACGCTGCAGCTTTCATTAAAGAATGTCTCTTGCTAGGTTAGGTAGTGATGGCATACATCTTTAATACTAGCACCCAGGAGGCAGAGGCCAGCCTGGTCAGAGTTCCAGGACAGCCAGGGCTACCCAGAGAAACCCTGCCTAGAAAAACAACAAAAAAGAAAGATTCTTTGGCAAGGTGTTTAATCTTGGAGTTTTTCTTTACAGTTATTTTAACCCCTTGTACCGGCTGGTTTTGTGTGTCAACTGATACAAGTTGGGGTTCTCACAGAGAGGGGAGCCTCCTTTGAGGAAATGCCTCCATAAGACCCAGCTGTAAGGCATTTTCTCAATTATTGATGAAGGGGGAGGACCCAGCCCATTGTGGGTGGTGATGTGGGTGGTCTTGGGTTCTATTAAAGAGAGAAAGCTGAGCAAGCCTGGGGAAGCAAGCCAGTAAGTAACATCCCTCCATGGCCTCTGCATCAGCTTCCAGACCGGCTTGAGTTCCAGTCCTAACTTCCTTTGGTGATGAACAACAATGTGGAAGTGTAAGCTGAATAAACCCTTTCCTCCCCAACTTGCTTCTTGGTCATGAGCATGAGGCTTGTGCAAAATAGAAACCCTAAGGCACCACTGGATGTGTTTGCACTCAAAGATTTAACTGGATTAAAAATCTACTTCTTTCCTGGCATGGGCTCACCTTTCCTTGATGGTCCTTCCTCAGAGGGCTGAGCTGGAGCAACTTTCCCTCCACCACTGGAATAAAGCAAGTCATCAGCCATCAGTTTTTACAGAAAACACAACACAAGCTTACACTATTTTCCTAATGTAGTAGGTATCCCACACTAAAGATATTAGAATACTGGAAGGACAACGAAACAGTCACTTCTGTACTAAGTTTCAAATGCTTTGGAATTCTAGCATGGTTAGCTGGAGTCTGGGAAAAACTGAAGAGACTCACTGAAGTGAGCAGGGTTACACTGTATGTCCCAGGGCAAAGCATGTCTATGTATTTCTGGGGTAAATACTCCCACCATAGTTGATCCTAACCCATCAAAGTGATGTCAACTGGCTAACAAAAATCAGGAAAACATATGTTTTGAGACAACAGTGTATGAATTATATAGGAGGCAACCTCATCTGCCACATCACACAGGCTACACTCCCTCGGGGCACCTCCAGCTAAGCAGCTGCTGTCACAGGCCACTCACCTTGTAGGGGACGGCTGCTCTGTGTCTGAGCTCTGAGATCGAGCAGGAGGGTTAGAGCTTCGCTTCACCCACGCATTCTCCTTTGGTGGAGGGGCTGGCATTACCTTTAGAGGCTGGTCAGGTTTAGGAGGCTTAGAGGTTGGAGAGTGACAGTCGTCTTCTTTATTGAGGGTTTCATTTTCTAGAGACTTCTCACTCTCTCTCCTTCGTGTATCTGTGGGGGAAGAGGGACTTGCTGTACAGAGCCCACCTACAGTGTAGCAGCAGGGGACAGGGGGCATCACCATGTTCTTTTCCATCAGCAGACACTAACTGGTTCCTGATAGCTACAGTTACACATAAGCCAATGGTTTCCAGGCCCCTGGAGAAAAATGCTTCATGGATACAGAAAAGGGAAAAAAAGCTATTGAAAGAACAGCAATCTTGTCTTTAAAGGAATGGGCATTTTTTTTTTTTGAGTTATAACTTGTCTGTCTGTCTGTGTGTTAGGACGGCCATAACTGGGGATAACATGCTCTTGTGAATGGGATTCAGGACCAAAGTCCAGGAGCCACTGCTTAGCTCCAGCTCAGCTCAGCAGACAAAGGCCTTTACATGGGAACTAAAGCCAGACACATCTGTATTTGAATAAAACTCTACCGTGCCAGGTACCTCCGACATTTGAAGTACAAGCTCTAGCAAAGTGGCTACACAAACAGACACCACACTTTCACCAGGCAGAAGGAGCACGGCATTATGTTACAGGGCTACTACAAAGAAAGGTGAAAGGTTTCCAGAAAACTCGTACAACGCTGGGTCAAGTGACAAATCTCCTTGGCTTTGGGATGTTTTAAAACATCGAGTACAAGCAAACTTGGAGGGAGGAGAACCTCTATCTACAGCAACCCACAGTGAGTGAGAGGAGGAAGGGGTGCTGTGGTCAGTGTCCAGGACTGCGACAGTACACACAAGGAAATGAAATCTACCCTCAAGAACACCACTTTAAAGTTGCCTAAACAGCATCAAACAATGCCACTACAAGGTCAAAAACCAGTGCAGAGTAAGGCGGCTCAAAAAATAACTACACTGATGAGACAGACAATGGGCTGGCGAGCTAGCACGGCAGGCATGGCTGCTGGTTACTAAAACCTGCTGGGGTCGATTGCGAGAACTCTCCCTGGAGGAAACAGACTGCTCCAAGTTTTCCTCTGGCCCTGTATCATGACGTAAGACCCCACTCCTCCACAAAATAAATGTTAAAAAACATAAAGACAAGACATCTAATGGTCAACATTCTCTTCAGTGACAATTATCAGACCAGTGAAGTCCATTCTCGAGGAAAGAACCCATCAGCCTCAACAACTCAGGAGCTTTTGACCAGTCTGGTCCACGTAAGTTTCAGGACACCAAAGGCTACATGGGAAAGAGACAATTTAACCCTGCAAAGTGTTTGCATATCTGGGAAACAGGGACACCGATATCTACCCCAGTCCGACTTACTTCTGCCAGATGTGGCTGAGGTCCCAGTCTGCGATGACTCACTTCCTGTCCTCGACCGTTCTCTTTCCTGAGTTTCTTCACTTCGCCAACTTGGGTGTCTGCACACAAGAGATAGAAAAAGAAAGGACACTTAAAGCCACAATGAATCTGATAGAACTGTTTATAGAAATTAACATCTATTAATACACGGTCTTGGTGAGTACAGGCCAGAGGACAATCTTGGAACCGTTCCTTAGAAGCTATCTACCTTGTTTTTATTTTATGTGTGTGTTGCCTGCATGTATGTCTGTGTACCATGCATGTGCTTGGTGCCTATAGAGGCCAGATATCACTATGAGATCTTCTGGAACTAGAGTTACAGGTGGTTGGAGGAGGGGGGAATCAAAACCCGGGACTTTTTAAGAGCAGGCACTGTTCTTAAGCAATGAAGCCATCCCTCCAGCCCTGACAAGCCTTAGACTGCACTAGAGTTTACTGAGCAGGCCAGTGACTAGCAGGCGACCACTAGGGTTTATGCTTGTCTCTGCTGAGCCCCCTTTCCCACATAGGTCCTCATGCTCTGCCACACAGACCCCCATGATTAGACAGCCCTGAGACTGCATCACATGGCCTTATCTTCTTAAACTATTTCAAGGCAACAGCAGGGTAAATACGTTGTTCTAAATACCTCAGGGTCCCACGTTAGCTTCTACTCTGAATACAACTGTAAAGTCGTTCATATAGAAAGTTGAGCTTTTCTTAACTCCCCCCCCCATATATATTTTGTGCTGGTATGGCGGCACACACTTTTAATCCAACAATCCTAGGAGGCAAAAGCAGGTAGATCTCTGAGTTCAAGAGGCCATTCAGGTTCTAGGACAGCCAGAACCAGAGACCCTGTCAAAAGAAAATAAAAAGGCTTTTCTACCAATTTTTATATTAATACAACATACATACAGGAAAAAAATGCGAAATAATTCCTAACTATATTCAACAAGAAAAAAGCATTCTGTACTTTACGTAATAAGAGGAAAACAAATTAATGCAGTTGGCTGAGGGGTCATACTGGCATCTGCAACACCTGGTAGCAGCTTGACTGGGCTCATAGTGACTTCTAGCATGACTTGGTAAGGACACTTCCTGCCAAGGCTGAAGATGCTCAAAATTGTCCTCTGACCTCTTAGGCACACCCACACAAGTAGAATAAAGAATTGGGTCAACCTATGTTTACAATAGGCACAATTTATTTACTTCTGTCCCAAAGTGCATCCAATTTCTATATGTCAGGTGTAGCACAAGTCTTTTTGAAAACTTGAGGGTACAGAAGTCACTCTTACATTCTGCAGACTGGTCCACTCCACCCAATAAAAATTATCTTCATGACAACCAGTAACTACTTCCATTTCCCAAGTGCCCAACTTGGCAGTAGGGAAAAGCCCCTGGCTGAAGACACCTTACCTCTCCCGGGGCCGGCGGTCTAGTTTTGGCTCATCCAGCTGACGCTGCAGCTTCTCCTGCTCCTTCTGTAGCCGCTCCTCTACTTCTCTTTCTCTAGCAGCTGTGTCAACAGGCTTCGCCCCTCCAAAGATAGAAGCCGCTCGGCTGGACTGGGAGGTGCTAGCAGAGGAATCATCTTCTTTAGGAGTACTCCGAGGCTTTAGATTCAGTTTGGGTCTTTGGGGGGGACCTAAGTTAAATGAAACTCTAAGTAACAGTTTCCAAATCATCAGAAGGTGACTGCTGAAAGCCAGACTCTAGACTCTTAGGAATCGTGTTCAAGGATCTGGTCTGAAAACGAACATCTCCAACAGGCTAAAAAAACCTTGTAGCAATATGACATGGAAGGTTGTAGGTGTGTATATTATAGACACGAGTGAATATGCCCATCAGCGCTGGAGATCTGAACCAGTCTCACTGCCTATATGGCAGGCATGATAAGACTAAGCCGTCTGTCTCCCCAGCCAAGGGAGGCCCACTTAGCTCTTACAGTCTTGTATGAAATTCTAAGTAGTCCAATTTCTTTCTCTTTCCTAAGTATCAGAGTACTTTCAAAACAGACCTAAAATTTAATCAAGCTGTGTCACCTAACAAGACCATTTTTCATCTTGATCAAAGGTAGAAAAAACTTTCAGATAGATGGGGTTGCCACCCTTACCCTAGGTGGTGGTTGTTTATTCTTAACACCTGTTAGAGCTGAGTGTGACAGTGCTTTGTTTTTGCAATTTGTGGCATAATTTTCAGAGTTAACCACTGAAAATTAATTTCACCATTAATAAAATTAGTAATAATTCCTGGCTGGGACTTTGACTTTCTCATTGATAGAGCAACAGAAGAATGTTTCCCCTTTCCTATTGTTTGTTAAATTGTAACTGAAGATGGATATGGAAAGGCATTCAAGATGAAGAGATCAGTTTTCTTTTCATGCGCCATCCACATCCAGCACCTACTGTGCTCTGCTGCCTCCTTTACCCAAGAAAACATCTTTCTAGTTTTTTGCTCCACGAAGAAAGATGAGTACCTCTGTCATCACGCCTGTAATCGTCCCGAGAGTAATCGTCCCTGGAGCTCCATGACCGATCGTCCCGTCTGTCATAGCGATCTTCATAGCGGTCCCCACCTCCTCTGTAGTCGTCATCCCTCCGGTACCCACTTCCAAATGCTCTTCTACCACTGCCTATCCTAGAGTCATAGCCTATCAACAGATCTCAAATTGTGGTCACACAGATAGGGGAAAAAGCAAAGTAGAAAATTTCGAGAAGTGCTTTTCACTGAGTATCATTGTGACTACCTCGGTCATAGTCTCTGCTGCCTCGGTCATCATAGCGATCCCGGCCCCCATAGCGGTCCATGTCTCTGCGTGGGCCGTCCCGATATCCGTCCCTATACCCATCCCGATACCGGTCTGACTCGTAACGATCTCGATACTCTAGAAAGAAAAGAAAATAGGTAACAAGTGCAGCAGCTCACTAAATCAACTTGAGTTCCATTCATGATGATCCAGTCTTAACTACAATCCCAAAGCAGAACCACTTGTACCAACTTATAAATCCTGATGGTATTAGAAATGGAGCTCCCGTGGCAGAATGCTCACCCAGCATACATGCGGCTCTAGGTTTAGTTCACAGGATCACACCACACTACCACTTGGGATGGAGTTGAAAGTCATTTTTTTCTGTCAAAAAACCAACCCCACAACCCCCATAACAGGTATAGGATATCTCCCTGATTCACTTTTGCTGGTTTTACATGCTTTTTCATGGGTGGGCGAGGTGATAAAAGCCTATATATTCTGTAACAAATTCTAGAATACGATGTTTAAAAACATTAAAGCACAAAACAGCATACAGTTGGGACTTTCTATGCTTGATACCAATCAACTAAAGATTGCTTCAAAGTCTGGCATGAGGGCCAGAGACCGCTCAGCAGATCAGGCTCCTTCCTGCCTCTAAGCCTGACCACCTGAGTTCCATTTCCAGGAGCCACATGAAAGAAAGAAAACACTCTCAGAAGCTGTCCTCTGACCTCCATGGTTAATCCCTTTATCCATAAGGATTTTTTAACCCTCAGACTTGAGTGACGAAAGAGGCTGTATTTCATCTTCACTCTCGTAACACACTGTCCAGTCTTTTCCACTGTTGCCAATGTTCAGTGAAAAGGTTCTTTGTATCCTGTCTTCAGCATAAAGTAGTCATGGTATTTTTTTTCTTAAAATTTATTTATTTAATCTTTTCTAAGTGCTGTGTCTGAGTGTACACCTATGTGCCAGAAGAGGGCATTGGATCCCATTACAGATGGTTGTGAGCCACCATGTGGCTGCGAGGAATTGAACTCAGGGCCGCTGGAAGAGCAGTCAGTGCTCTTAACCACTGAGCCACCTCTGTAGCCCCAGTCATTGTATTTTTAAGCAAATTAATTTTAAGTTCTCTGCAAGCCTCCCTTAGAAACTAACCACAGCGACAGTCACACAGCAGTTCCTGGCTGCTCTCCACACAGGATCCTGCTGATGAAATGTTAAGTAAGCACTTAGCCTTTCCTTCAGGTTTCGTGTGTCTGTGCGTGTGTGTAGGTCTGTGCTGAGATCTGCTAGCCTCATCTCACCACACCTGTTTTTTTAAACACGGCAACTAGGAATCCAACGTAGCTCCCCCCCCACTTGTTTGATAAGGACATTAACATTTAATTTACCTCTTTTGCTCCAGTTAGTCCTAACCCTAACCCTTATTAACAACTGTGTCCAAAGAGAATGCCTGTACTTTCTGTTAAGATTTTTAAAATTAGGAACGTATCAAATTCCTTTTCTGCATTTGTCATCAATTTATATTATCAAAACAACTCCCCCAGAAATCCAGAGAAACCAAAGAGGATTTATAAGTTGTTCCCCAACTTCTAACTGCCAATGTTCCATTGTCAAATAGATCTAAGAAACAATGAAAAAACCTGAACTTACTATCTCCGAAGCTGTCATCACCTCGTCTAGGTGGGTAGTCATCAAAGCTGTCTGTGGCAGGACGGGCCCTCCAGTCTGTGTCTGTCTTGTCAGAATCCCGATTTCTATCTCGACCAAAAGAACGGTCATCCCTGTCTGGAGACAGAAACTAAACAAGTTAGCTCACCCGAGACACCATTTCTCACATGGTTCTTCACATCCCACTTTCCCACCCAGGGCTTCCATTTTCTATTGCACTGGAATCCCAAAGCAGCCCAGGTCTTGCAGTTGCTCTCTCCAGGTAACTGATCCATTCTTTTCCTGAAATGTATTTTAACTAATGTTTATTTGTATCATATTAAAGCTCAAGCTGCTAGACAGCAGATCTAGTTAGAGTCAAGGTCCAAGGAGAGTCAGTGGTTTGAATTTGAAGGAGACAGGATGAATCTCTGGACCGTACTTATTAGGTATCAGTAGGAGTTCCTTCGTCTGAGGTATTATGCCTCAAGCTCCCTCGGAACAAAACTGGCTGAGAACTGATTACAGGACTCACTACCTCCCTAAGACCACTACACCAAACTGGGCAGTTCTACCAGCATCCTTACCTTTATCCTGTGCTTGATCAGCAACATCCACCCGAATTCTCCTGTTACCTAGAGACTAAGAGCAGAGGACCCTATTAACTGACTCATTAGCTTAAAAAGTTATAAGAACGCAAGGAAAATTTTGAAATAAATTTAGAATTTAATATGAAGTTAATTCTTCTATTTTTCCAAAGCTCACTTCATACACTGGAGCTAACTGTCAGCTTAAATGAAAGCAATTATTAAGCAGTTAACACGCTTATAATTATAGCCCTCAGGAAGCAGACAAGAGTCATTCCAAGTTCCAGGCTAGCCTAGAATATATAGGAAGACCCAGCTTCCAAAGAAAAGACAATTAAAATACCAAAGCAATTATTTATTCAAACAAACAGGCCAACAACACAGCAGCAGAACACTGACAATTGCTGCCTCCAGGCCCTTTCACGCAGTATTACTCTGTAGAGCTCAGTTCCTGACTTCCCCTCCCCAAATTACCTTTAAAGTACTGACCAACCACTGATCTGAGAGCACAGGTGTGAACCAGGCCGTCTGGCTCTACCCATGAATGTTAACCTTATCGGATACGGATTATGACATTCAATCATTTCTAAGAGCTGTTCACAATCATACCAAGTGGTAGATTAGACTGTGGAATTCTGGAGTTTTAATACCCCAGCCCTGAAAAGATACACTTGAATAGAACATAGTTCACTTTTCTCTCTGCATTTATAAAGGCAGTTCATTTTTAAAAAGTAAAACCTAGAGCTGACATAGAAATCTGGTATGTGTTGGGTTTCTTCCCTAGAATTCCACTGAAATCACTGTACCTCAAATGATATCAGAAGTGACTTGGTTTTGGTTGCTAAAGATCGCCCGTCCTTCACCCTCAGTTTATGTCTGTCTGAGGAAGGCGTCAGATCAGTTACTGATGGTTGTGAGCTGCCATGTGGGGCTGGGAATTAAACCCAGGTCCTCTGAAAACAGCAACGCTCTAAAAGCTGAGCCCTCTCTCCAGCCCTCCTCTCTCCAACTCTTAATTTCTCTACCTCTTCATTGAGACTCAGAGCACTGAGCAGAGAATCCAGATCCTCAAATTCCGCATAGCCAAAACCTTTCAACCTGTCTGGATTGCTGGGTTCACGTGGTAAGCGTACAGCGCTGATCTGAGAGAATAAAGAAACAAAAAATAACAGGGTCAAACCCAAACAAAAGTCATCAGTATACATGTAACTGCTCTGAAGAACATAGGAAGAACCTGGAGGTTGAGGGATGGAAGACAAATTGCTCTATAGTAATCTAACCCTTAAAACAAGATTCGGGTAGTCTTTGCATCTTGTATTCTGCTGTCTTCCTGTGGCCCATCCCACAATTGGTTTATTTAGCTATTATCCTCACTATCCCACACACAGTCTGACACAAAGACACTTACATTTAATCCTCTAAAGAAATCCTTAATAGAGTCTTCTGTCACATCATAGGGCAGATTCCCTAGGAAAGCAGTGTAGGGTGGTGACTTGGGAAGACGGCTCCGATCAATATTGGGTTCCCGAGCAGCCCGTGGAGCAGTGGGAAGGATGGAACGGTCAATAGGAGGTGCCCTGTACACATCGTCATCGTTACTATGCCAAGTTGTTGACACTAGGACAGAAGAGCAGACAAAGGAAATCAAGAAGCTGCATGGCAGAGACAGTAGGTCAATGAGAGTAAATCCAGCTGGGTTACAGGTCACGACCATCCCCAAACAACCCCAAATCCAGCAGGTATAGTGGTAGAGGCTGGCTCAGTCTGAGACCAGCCCAATATTCAGTGAATTCCAGGCCAGTCAGTACTATATAAAGAGATTCTGTATCAAAAAACACATGCTGGGAGGTGGTGGCACATGCCTTTAAATCTGAGTTCAAAGTCAGTCTGGTTTACAGAGTGAGTTCCAGTACAGCCAGAGGTACACAGAGTATTGTCTTAAAAAACCATCCCCCACAAATCTACATACATATTAGAGCCAGAGATTCATGTCAACACCAAACAAACCAAAACAAGGCCATGTCACTGAAGCAAAAGACAAAAGAAAATACTTCCAAGGTGTTATAATCAAGAGCAAACATGGAGGGGGCGGGAGGGGGCAGTGTACACACTAGAGAAATGGTTCGGCAGTTAAGAGCACTCAGGTCTCAGGTTTAATTCCCAAGCAGCCATATGGTGGCTCAGAACCACCTGAGCTCCAGGGGACTCAACAGGCACAGTATTATTACACATAACGTAAAAACAAATGAAGAAAAGGTGAACAAAGAGAGAAAACAGAAAGTAAGGAACACTGAGGTCTGTTCTCATGGACTCAAAGGCTGTCCTTTGAGGGCTTTGACTGCCTCTCTCATTTTACTCATTAAGGACGGCCACGAACCAAATCCTTCAAAGCTTTATTGCACGCTGTTATCTGGACAAGCCTGCGACACAGCTCTATGACAGAAAATGCAACTCAGCCACAGACAATGACTGACAGTAAAGCATTAGACCAGGATCCTCTCTACCCCACATGCCAAGCTCCCCATAGCTCTCACACTCCCACCACTGCGCTGTCCGGCCTTGTGATCTCTGTCCCCTCCTCTCTTTTTGAAGACAGAGCATCTCTAGACAGGGCTTGAGGCCTTCCTGTCTCTAACTCCCAATCCCAGGAATTACAGCTATGCACCACCTCACCTTCTTCCAAGTTTGTCTTCCCCCAAAATCCAAATAAACAAAACCAACTATTCTAGTCCCCGAATTCAGTTTCAACATTTAGAGAATATATAAGCTATATAAAATTTCCTATTTTTATTATAAACTAGGCCACACATAAAGTAGTCAGTTTGTAATAAGGTTTTTATGGGGGGTGGGGTAGGGTGGGAGAAAGTGGTTAGACTGATGAAGAAGCCCTAATAATAATTATAGAAAAAAAACCTTCTGAGCCAGGTTTGGTATGCATGCCTGTAATTCTAGCACCAAGGAGGTAGATGTAAACACATCTCTGAAAGCTTGAGAGAAGCCTTGTCTAAAATATACGAATCTAGGTCAGATAGGGCTATAGGAGACCTTTTCTGAAACACACACATAAGTCAATAACAAGAAAAACAGAAACACATACACCCCAGCCGAAACCAAGGCCAGGCATGGTGGTGTAAACCTTAATCCCAGCTCTCCAGGACAGGAGATTTCGATGGGTACCAGGTCAGTCAAGGCTTCACAGTGGGGGGCGGGGGAAGCCTCACAGTGAGATCATACTCCCAAACACCCAATCAACAAAACAAAACAAAACAAAACATAAGACTTTTAGGTTTTCCGTATGAGTGATATCATAATGCAATCGACTAAGCCGTGCATACTCAGCTGCTGGCATCAAGCTGAGGTGAAAACAGGCTGAGGCAAAGAAACAGGAATTAACTAATTATGTGGGAATACAGAACAGTCATGATGTGTCTCTTGGCTAGTCTTGCACATTCAGAGTAGCAAGTAGCAGATGGGAGCTGGGACCAAAGGACCCCATCGCCACATCTAGCTAGTCAGTCTCAACAGATAGGGAGGACTAGCATGCGATTATTCTGAAAGTTCATTTTGGTTAGAGTCAACCAGAGATTAAACACAGTACCACAAAACATACAAAAAATTTCAGGCTGCACAAAATAAGATTCTTTCCAACCACAAATGACAGAAACCATGGAATACTATTTTATCTAGAAAACAGTGAACTTTTAATATTAAGCACAATAGTTCCAAGGACAGCAAGGGAATTACCATCTCCTTCCAGATCGTCTGTTTCATCAGCCCAGCTGACTGGTTTGGGGACATAGGTGCTTCCTCCACCAGTTCCCCCATCCTCAGCTAGAAAGTCTGTTAGGGAGATGGTCTTCCCCTTCTTATTCTTCTTTTTTGCTGAAAGAGAGAAAGATTACTCAACGATAAGTAAGTACTTCAGACTCATCCTGAACCATTAAAGACATTTAAAGAGATCAACAAAGATCTACCAGATGACTGGACTGTGGAATTCACATCATAAAAGAATTGTTATGCAGATACAAATATGGAGAAAACACAAAGTCAAGAAGTCAGGCATAACATCTGAAGCAGGAGGGCCATGTGTGGGATAATTAGCTCAGCTGCTAGCATAGGTAGCATGAAGTCCTGGGTTTAATTCTTACCACTATATAAACTGGGTGCAGCAGGATACACTTGAAATGCTGGACTAAGTAGGTAGAGGAAGGAAGATCAGAAGTTAAAGGCCACCCTCAACTCCAGGGTGAGTTTGAGGCTAGCCAGGGATACATGAGATCCTGTCCCACAAAACTACAGTAATGTTAAATGCTATGTATACATATTCAGGCATAGAAAGGGAAAGGTATCCATTAACACCCCTTGGACAACATGGCTACGATGGAGACATCCTTCATTTATTACTAATAAATAGACAGTAAGGCAAAGGCTCTATAACAAACTATACTCTCCAGTTCCATTTGAAACTTTTAGCCAGGTAGTGGTGGCACACGCCTATAATCCCAGCACTTGAGGAAGAGGCAGGAGGAGGCCAGCTTGGTGTAGAGAAAGCTTGAAAAAACAAAGAAAGGTAATTTAGAAATGACTTACAACATGAATAAAGGTTGCTATGTAAACCAAACTAGCATTAAGTTCAGAGATTCAAGTGTTTCTGTTTTACCATTCCTGTAATAAGTGCTTTCTAAAAAGTAAAACTAACAAGACTGGAGCAGTGGCTCAGCCATTAAGAAGAGCCATTTGTTGCTCTCCCAGAAGACCCAAATTCAGTTCCCAGCACCCTTAACTCCAGGGTGATCTGGCCCCTTCTGAATTCAAACATGCAGGCAATACACTTATATAGATAAAACTAATCTAAATGTTAGCATGCTAGCACATTCATGGCTCCTTAAATACAAAGATAGAACACAACTCCCGCTAACAGTCCCTAATGGCACTTGGTGTATTGTCTACTTGTTAAATAACCACAAGGAAGACTCCTAAAATCTATCCAGAGAGAAAGAAGGAAAACCTCAGGTATTTTCCTAGCGCATAAAGGGCTCTTCCTATACAACACCAAATAGGGGCTAACTTCTATGTCAAGTGATCACAGCCATGGTAAAATGCCTGCTGCCCTCAGTGGCATGTGAAAGCACACATATAACTGGAACTCTGTACCTTCAGAGCCAGCAGTCAACAGTGAACTCAAGGGACCAAGAGTTCTAGAACTGACAGAGTCACCACCAGACCATTAAGGGGGAATTTCCCCTAACTAAACCAAGAACATCCTACACGACTGGGTTGGAATTGCCTGTTACTCTCCCAAAAGTTAAGAGCTTTGCTTTACCACAAAGGCTTCATAGTTGTCACTATGTGGTCTTGGCTGGCTGCATACTTAGAGATCTGCCTGTCTCTGCCTCCTCAGGTGCTAGGAATAAGGTGTGGTTCACCCAGCAGCTTCATGGTTTTTAATAGTCAGGAATCCTTTCAATTCTCACCTAGTTTCCAACTCAGGAGAATATTCTAACTTGATACTCTAATGCTTAATAGAAAGTTACTTTCTCAAATTCACAAACTGTTGGAAGATGAAGGTGCCCTGTTTTGCTATGAACGCTACAAACAGCATTATGTACACAACAGCCTCAAGTGTTAGAGGTGGAAATGATCAGCTCAAATGAACACGCTGCAAAAGCACAAAGACAGCTATTAATCCGTCTTTTCTTTTTAAGTGACTTACTGCTAATGTGACTCTAAAACTGACAGTGTATCAGCCAGATCACATGATCCTTAGTCCCTTCTGTTTCTCTGAATCGGTTGTTGGCTGTGCCATATCTTAAATTCTAAGGTTAGAGTACAGTTAACTTACTGTTTGAAAATAGTTCACCAGAGGCTGGGTCCTAAAGCACTCGCTCTGCTCCAATTGACACGTAGACATGTTTAAGTTTTGTGCCCCCTGTTCATGCATCTTTAGTGGACCGCAAACTGCCCAGGTAGTCAAGAATGACCTTGAATTGATTCTCTTGCCTCCACCTTCTTCCTCAGTACTGGGATCACAGGCATGCACCAACAAACCAGGGTACATGATGGGTGCTGGGGATTCAACCCAGGGACTTTGTGCACTCTAGGCCACTGAGTTAACCAACAATAAGATCACGTGATGCAATCAATACAAGGTAGACAATCTTTAAAAGACTACATGCATGAGCATTTTAATGATTGATGTTTGCATTATGTGAGTGGTACTACAGATAATTATGAGCCACCATGTGGGGGAAGGGAATTGAACCCAGATCCTCTGCAAGAGTACCAACCACTCTTAACCACTGTCATCTCTCTAGCCACATTATTTTAGTCTTTATCTTCCACCACTACAGCATAATCTAGAATTAATCTACCCCTTGAAATGATGTCTTAAATAAACCTTGTAGATTAGTTTCTCAACTCCTAACCTCTTAACTCAAGTTTAGAAAAACAAATCTCATTCTTCATTAACATTACTTGTTATTTCAAAATAAGCTAAGAGCATCGATAAAACACTTACAATAAACACTGCTACTTTCAGTCTATTTTGAGTAATTACTTCCCCCTTTAACATCCTCACTACCCCCCCTTCCTTCCCCCACCGAATCTAGTTGAGAAATCATCGATAGACATGTGGCAAGTCTTCAAGACTAAAATCTTAGATCTCTCACAGTAGCTCAGTCCTACACAAGCAGTAGGTTTGAGAGGCAGACTCTAAAGCGGGAGAGCAGTGTTTGTCCCACTCCTTTTTATTTCACTGAGCAGTTACCAAAGTCCTCCATGCCCTTTGATCTTCCAACATCTAGGGCCTTGCATGTTTACAAGATGTCAACCATGGGGGGCTGGAAAGATAGGTAAGTTGTTGAGACTGTGGACCGTGTCCATATTTAGACACATACACAATTAAAAATAAAGACTTTAATTTTGAGGCCAGGTGGGTTACATATACCTTTATTTCCAGCACTTAGGAGAAAGAGGCAGGATGATCTCTGTGTTCAAGGCCAGCCTGGTCTACAAAGAACCTGTCTCAAAAAATAAAACAACAAAAAGATTAATTCTCTTGTTTAGTTCTTCAAGAATATAGTCTTGGACACACATTGATTTAACCAGTTCAATTCTTTCATCTCCTTTCTGACATCTCCTTAAAACAAAGTTCTCTCTTAAATTATAATTCAAAGCTATTATTAAAGTAAACAATTTTCAATCTGAAACACTGTTTTCCTTCAATTGACAATACTCAGTATTTGACTTCTTGATCTAAGTATCCTTGTAGAGCAACAAATACTGTTAAAAGGTAATCTATATACATATAAACTAGTTCTTGAAACTGTTTCACTATGAAGATCAACACTGTAAAAGCAAGCAATTAATACATCTTCTCACTGTAAAACAAAAGAAACACTTCACAGCATTCCTGTCATATCAATTAAGTCCTAGACACAGCTTATACATACTAGCTACAATTTTAAAGCAACGTGTATCAAGCATATAATTCCTTACTTGCAGATAAACTGTACAAATGAAGAAAACTGAGGTAGCTCACTTTAAAACTCACATAGCCACAATAAAAACTAAAAGGCCTTTTTCTGAGGCAGGATCTCACTAGTCCAGGATAGCCTGGAACTATGTCAGTCCTCCAGCCTCAACCTCCTGAGTACTGGGATGACAGGTGAGCTAGCTTGTTCAGCTAAACCCTTACAGACTTAAGTCTTCTTTTAAAGACACAACTAAGAATTACCTACCCAGGTTCAAGTTTTCCAGAAATTTAAAGAATCCTCATTTGTCTGTCAGCTCTGAGACGTTAACAAACTAGAGTCACAAGTGGGTCACATGGAAACTGATATTGTCGCAAATATGTTTTCACTTTACCAAATACTGATTAAGTTGTATCTGGTATTTTTACAGAGAAAACCTGAGACCCTTTTCCAACTCTGGGAACAGAGGCCACTCAATAGAAGAATTGTCAATTCCAAACTCTTTAAAGGCCAAGTAAGGTAAACTTGTGCTGAGGTAACAAACCAACCAGCATTTCCTGAACTGAACTGAAGCTGAGGACAGGACAATCTATTGAAGAGAAAGTGAAGGGCACAACACTAGGGGGCACCACTAGGGAAACCTTGTAAACCAGTGGTCATAATCAACAGGATAAAACCAAACACAGCTTACCAGGATGTCTTTTTCTGTTTTAACTAATTTTTTTTTTGAAACTGCACATAGTTTGGTTAAAGGACAACTTGCAGGAACCTGCTCTTGCCTCCATCAATAGATTCTTTGAACTCAGGTTGACAGCATTGGCACCAAGTGCCCCAAACCCTGGCCGTCTCCCCAGTTCAGCTAGGTCCTCCACCACTAAGAATCTCACAAGAGGGAAATTCATCTAGACTTTTCACTTAGTTAAGACACTAAACTGTAGGCTAAGGAATTTTTTTTCACTGATTAAAACACATTCTTGTGATTTGGAAATGATACCTTTTGTCTACAATCCCAACTTAGTACTTACCATCGTACTGAGCCTAGAGGCCTGGAGTTCCCAGGATTGTAACCCCGATCTACTACCTGCAAACAATGTGACCTTCAACAAATCTTTGAGCAATTTTTCCTCAGCTGGAGAAACCACCAATTCTTTACATGATCTCACAGGCTTGTTCAATTAAGTGCTATACTAACAAAAGCTGTTATACCCAGGATTGGGGATTTAGCTTAGAGTGCTTGCCCAGCATGTCCCAAAGCTCTGGTTCAATGTGCAACAATGCAGAGGGAGGAAATAAAGTTCTTATGGTCAAATGCACCTTAATTCAGCGAGAAAGTTTCACAAAGACATAACCTTAACTCCTTGTAATATTAGAAAAGATAGACTTCTGGTTAAGATATTGAATGTTGCCAGGCGTGGTGTTAAAAACGCCTTTAATCACAACAATCTGGAGGCAGAGCTTGGTCTACATGGTTAGTTCCACGACAGTCAGAGCTAAATAATAGAGACCGTGTCTCATAGAGACAGCAATCCAAAAGGTACTTTTTTACAGGTCATGCTATAAAACAAAACAAACAAACAAAAAACCCCCAGTATTTCCTAAACTAAAACTAGGTGTTTAAAAGTCCACTGGCTTTCACAGAGGTCCACTGCAAATGCAAAACAAAACCAAGAAAAACAAACACAAAACAACCACAGAACTCCTTGCTACTATTTCTGATAGGACCTTCTGGAAGTTTCCCAGTTATCTGGGAAAATGGCAAAAGCTGAATTCTGACACTAAAACTAACTCCCCAAAATGGAAGCTCTATATAATGCAATGCCCAGATCTCATTCCCCACCTCTGCCTGGCATATAGTCTGCACTCAGCAAAAACTGCTGGTTGAATCAGAAGTGCAAAGAAAAAGGTACAGGAGATTCTAGGTGTCCATCCCTGCAGCTCCTCCCTAACACGTGGGCGCACACTGGGTTCCCTACCCCCAACTATAGTAGGGCCAAACCTAATATGCATTCGCTTGGAGTACAGCGGCCAAGCCACGCTCCAAAACCAACTACAGCTTAAAGTACAAGGTCATAAATGAGCGAAACCCAGGTCCATCCAGGCTTCCCATCTGGAGTCCAGCAGCGCATGCTTCAGAGGCGCGCCTTCTCCACCTCGCCTCGTCTCGTCTCCCGTGCCGCGCACGCGCACCGCTGCTTTCCTCTGCCCCTCCACGGCCTCGCGTTCGCGTTCCAACTGCCCCCCCACCCCTGCCCCCACTAGGGTCCGCAACGGCCTCGCGCCTTGGAGACCCGGTCTAATGTGTTCCGGTCCGCGCGCCAACCGCCTCCTTCCTTCATCCGCGCCTAGGCGCGGGCGCAGTGCTTCACGTCTATGAGAGCCTCGCGCCTCCCGCACATCTTTCTGTGCTACCTTCTCCAATTGAAGGCAGAGTCCACCATTACTGCCTACTCCAACCTCGCGCAACGGGGTGAAAAGGGTGTGAGGGGGAGGGGAAGGCTTCCCCTCCCCCTAAACATCCCGAGGTGGTAACCTAAAGCGGCCATGCCGCCAGCCTGCCGCAGCCCCCAGGTCCGAAAGGAGCCGGTGCCTCCTGCCCCCCACTTCCAGCAAGGAGCGGACCAAGCCCGGAGGCTGTTTCCGAGCCTGGTCTTTGGCCACGCTCGGCCGCTCACTCACCTGAGGCCGCCATGTTGGGAGAGGGAGAGAGAACGCAAAGGACCCGGATGAGGCAATCACGTGATTATAGCGGGCGCGACGGGCTTGGAGACGCGAAACCAGGAGGGGGCGGGGAGCTGAGGACGGAGGCAGGAGGCGGGGCGCCGCCGCGCTAGGTTCGTAAAGCAGCGCGAGGAGGTGGCGCGGCGTCCGACGGGAAGACCTGCGCGACATGTGGCCGAAGGGGTGGAGTCTGAGCTGTCGCGAAACCCTTTGCTTTACGTTGGGCCCGGCGCGGCCGTCAAGTCCGATCTGTGCCCGGGGCGGGGTCTCCTGGCGCACAGACTTCTGGGTGCTGGGTAGGCGCGAAGGGCGGGGCCGCACTTGCTGATTCTATGGAACCGAGTGGGCTTGGATTCTAGAATGGGTGTGCCACAATTGATTTTTTTCAAAGGGAAGATTCTGAGTTTCTTTTTAAATCAACTTTTTGTAAAGGCAAAGCAAATCCAACGTTCTCTAGAATGGGTTCAAATTAAGAAGGTAACATTTGAACAGTTACAGTCATGGGCTTTTGCCTCATTTAACCCTCCCAATTGACTGACAAGGTCCAGCACGTAGTGCTAGACACATTTCTTCCAGCGAGTGCCTCATTTTTATTATATTTCACAAAGTGAAACTACTGAGCACCAACCATGTGCCAGGCGCTGTTTAACAGACATTTGTGGAATAAATAAAGGGAATAAAACTTCCTTGAATAAAATATTACAAATGATAAACAATACAGGTAAATAGGATAATAGAGTAAAAGGTAGTTGGGTACAACTCCAGATGCCTGCTCCTCTACAAAAACAGGGAACATTCTTAGCCACTGAGCCATAATTCCAGCTCCTAAAATTTTTTAATCACCCTAAAACATTGTCATAAAAAACAAACAGGTATTTTTGATAGTTCTCCTAGATCAGAAATTTATTATTAAAATAAATTTGCATGGGGGTTGTAAGGGCTCAAAGGTTAAGAGCACTGACTGCTCTTCCAGAAGACCTGGGTTCAATTCCCAGCACCCATGTGGCAGCTCACAACTGTTAACTCCATTTCCAGAGGATCTGACACCATCATACAGACATACACGAAGCAAAACAGCAATGCACATAAAATAAAAATAAATATACATTTAAGAATTATTTGCAGAGGGGTTGGGGATTTAGCTCAGTGGTAGAGCGCTTGCCTAGGAAGCGCAAGGCCCTGGGTTCAGTCCCAGCTCCGAAAAAAAAAGAACCAAAAAAAAAAAAAAAAAAAATTATTTGCAGAAACAGGCATGGTGGCACAAACCCTTAATTTATTTATTTATATTTATTTTGGTGTTTTGAAACAGGGTCTCTCTACATAGCCCTGGTTGTCCTGGAACTCACTATGTAGACCAGGCAAGACTAAAAACTCACAAAGATCCACCTGCCTCTGCCTCCTGAGCACTGGGATTAACAGTATTCACTACCATCCCTAGTTGACAAATACCTTTAATTCTTACACTTGGAAGGCAAAGGCAAATCTCTATAGAGAGTTTGAGGCTAAACTGGTCCTTTATATCCAGTTCCAAGTTAGCCAAGGCTATACACACTAAGACCCTGTCTCAAAACAAAACTAAACAAAACAAAAATAACCCCAAAACCAACCAAAGAAAACCAAAACAAGACAACAGAACATAAATTGCTTAGCTGTGTGTGGAGCACCACATACAAATTTGTAATCCCAGTGCTTGGTAGATTGAGATATAAAGATTGAGATAGATTGAAGGCTACCTTTGGCTACAAAACAAGTGAAGGTCAGCCTGGGTTACAAGAGACGAGATCATTTGTTAAGATTCAATAGCCCTGGTACCTAATCCCTCTTCTCTAGTTTTCTATTGCTTTTCCCCAGTGTCTTTCAGCCTGACCACTGTATTAACTTCCTAACCAGGTTTCTTGCCCAAGGCTTTGTCTACTGCAATGCACCTAGTACATGGCTGCCACACACATTTTCCTGAAGGAGAGGTCTGAACAGTTGTTGAGACACATTGACCGAATTGACATGGACAAAATAAGACTTTTTTTTTTTTTTTTTTTTTTTAGGGAAAGGGTTTCTTTTCTGTAGCTTTGGCTGTCCTGGACCTCACTGTGTAGACCAGGCTGGCTGTAAATTCTGTAAATTTCCAGAGATCCACCTGCCTCTGCTTCTTGAGTGATGGAATCAAGGCCAAATAGGCTTTCAAGGCCATGTGCACCCCAGTTCCCAATCACTAATCCAAACCAACTTACTTCCATCCCTTCCTTTCTTCCTTCCTTCTTTTCTTTCATTTTGTTTCGGAGAAACGGTCTCACTACTTAGCCCTGGCTAGCATGGAAATTGCTATATATATGTCAGGCCAACTCAGAGATCCTCCTGCCTTTACCTCCTAAGTGTTGGGCTTAAAGGTATACAACTCTACACCTGGCCCTTTCTTTAAAAAAAAAAAAAATTCATTTTATGTATGAGTGTTTTGCTTATAAATATGTAAGTGTGCTGAGTGCAGCCCATGGAGGTCAGAAAAGGGCACCAGATCCCCTGGAACTGGACTCACGGCCTGTTTTAAGCTGCCACGTGGAAGCCGGGAACTGAAGTTGGGTCTTCGGCAAACGCCGGAAGTACTTGTCTTAGTTTGGGTTGCTGTGAAGAGATACCATGACCAAGGCAGCTCTTACAAAGGAAAACATTTAATAAGGGATGGCCTATCGTTTCCGAGGTATAGTCCATTATGGTGGGAAGTATGGCAGTGACCAGGCAGACATGGTGCTGGAAGAGCCAAGAGTTGTTCTACATCTGGATCAAAAGGTGGCCAGGAGGAGACTGGAAGAGACTATCTTCCACACTAGGCAGAGCCTGGGCATTGGAGACCTCAAAGTCCACCGACAGTGACGTACTTCCTCCAAAAGGCCACACCTCCTCCAAGGCCACACCTCCTTCAATAAGGCCACACCTCCTAACAGAGCTACTCCCAATGGCTAAGCATTGAAACACAAGAATCTGTGGGAGGAAACCTTATTTAAACCACCACAGCGCTTACAATTTCTCAACTATCTCTCCTCTTACCTCCCTTGACTTTATTTATTTATTGAGGTTCGAGAAAATCCCAGCACTTGGGAGGCTGAAGTAGAAGACTCAGAAGTTTAGTGTGATCCTCAGCTGCGGAGGAAGTCTGAGGCCAGCCTCAGAATTCCCCGGGGGTGGGTGGGGGTGGGGGTGGGGGCGGGGAGGTTGTAAGCAACATCTACCATTCTTCCCAAGGTTTAAATGGCAGACTGAGGCACACTTCCTCCAAACTTCACACTAGGGGACCAGTGAGCCTATTGGGTTTCCTTGTAGAGAGAGCCTAGGTGAGGAGTTATGCACAGGAGTGCGGATACTTTCCACCCCACAGCATCTGCAAAGCCTTACCTAGCAATGGGAGGGCTTCCCTGTAACCCTGCATAGATGGAGCTCCAACCAGTTTTGCCCAGCCTAGTCCTTCCCTAGGTCAAGTGCAGAGTTGCCAGGTGGTTGGGAGCACCTGGATTCCCAAATGTGAATCTCATGCCCTACTCTGCCCTGCGTGTGTGTGTGTGGGGGGGGCGTGTAGGCACACACGTGCGCAAAAGCATGCATCTGCACACACAGACTAAAAACTATCTTTTATAAAAATAAAAAATTTAAGTAATCATTAAATAAATGAATAAATCTTGTTATCAGCTTCGGCTGCAAGAGTACTCTGAATTGTTTAAAGTTTATTCTCGAATGAACAGATTGAAGGCTTTGGCGGCTCAGTGGGTAGAGCACCTGCCACCAAGCCCGACTACCTGAGTTTAATTCCTTGAGCCCACACAGTGGGAGGAGAGAACAAACTCCTGAAAGCTTTCCTCTGTGCTTCTACACGCCATTGCAGGCATGTGCACACAGATAAATGGATATATAAATTGCAATTTTAAAAAATAGATAGATGTGGGAAAGCTTTGGGTGGCCTCTGAATTGACTTCCGAATAGACCACAGTGTTTTCTAACAAGTAATCAAAGTGTGGTCACTGGGAACTTTGAGTTTATTGTTAAAACTGTCCTAGCTGGACATAGATTGAGGCTTAGCCTGACTGTTCATCAACATCCTGTGTCCGAAGAAAGAAAGGAATTCCCCTCCTCAGGGAATATTTTATCTCTGACCTTATTTAGAATGGCCCACATAGGGACAATAAAAGACAGTTTGGGGGACTGGAGAGATGGCTCAGTGGTTAGGAGCACTGACTGCTTTCAGAGGTCCTAAGTTTAATTCCCAGCAACCACATGGTGGCTCATAACCATCTGTGATGGGATCCAATGCCCTCTTCTGGTGTGTCTGAAGAAGTGTACTGACAGATACAAAATAAATCCTTAAAAAAGAAAAAAAAGAGTGACTTTTAGTCTCTTTTAGTATCTTAAAATTCATTACAGATAAAACAGTCTCACATTCTCCAGGTCAAGACAGACTCTCTGACGGTCCCCG
This sequence comes from Rattus rattus, assembly GCF_011064425.1. Lineage (NCBI taxonomy): Eukaryota > Metazoa > Chordata > Mammalia > Rodentia > Muridae > Rattus > Rattus rattus. Next base: position 261,002,664 of record NC_046154.1, read on the forward strand.
AATGACGCTACTTGCTTTGTTAAAAAAAAGATGGGATATCTTTAGGAATCTCAAGTTCAAATACCGTCAAGTGTCTGTAGGCGAGTGTGTATGGGGCTGTAGTGTAGAGTGTGGAAGTTGGAAAGCACTCACATTTAGTCTTCTTGTTTGACACCCGTCCACCAGGAGAGCTAACAGGTTGTGATGATGCTGACTAATCCACTAATTCAACGACTTCAGAACTTTCTCTGCTAGGCCACTTAGTCTTGGCCAAACCTTCCATTTTATCTTTTGTATCATTGGTCACCAGTACCTATTCCCACAGGCTTTAGAACAACCCAGTCATCCTGGTGCACCAGAAGCATACGGAGCAGCCGATCCGTATCAAACAAGTGAGAGCTGGGGATTTAGCTCAGCTGATACAGGGCTTGACTAGCACACACGACACCCCAAGTTGGAGCCCCACAAGTCCAGGGTCATCCTTGACTACATAGTAATCTTGAGCCCAACCCGGGCTCTGTAAGTCTCTGTCATAGAAATGACACAAGTGATAACATACAGAACATTATACAGAGATTTCTAAGTATGGTTTGGAAATGAACACAAGAGTAGAACAGCCTTGTTTTTACGCTAATGCAGGAGGTAAAATCAGATGGATACTGACTGATTCCTGCGACAGTGAGAGACAGCAAGAAACCTGAGAATCCTGGGAAGTAGAAAACTGGAGTAGACCGTCCTTAAATGAGGAGTGACTCTAAGCCACTCTGCTCCCTGGTATGCGGGCAAAAGAGATGGACTGCCCTGAACAGACCCAGTCTGAAAGTGTGGCTGTGTGAGTAGCCTCACAGTTTGTATCAGATCACCATACTTGAATGGGCAACAGTGCTTTCTGCAGGAACATCTGCAAAACAACCTTTAAGTGGCCAGAGGCCAGTAGGGGATGAATCTCAGTAGCAGAGTGCTTGCCTAGCATAGGAAAGTTCCAGGCTCAAACCCCAGGACACACATGTGCATGTGCATACACACACACACACACACAGCCAGAGAGATGCTTGTTGAAGTTCAGTTTTTGATGACAGTAGATTAAAAGCATTATAAACATCCCCAAATAAGGACCAGTTACATAAAATTATGTGACATTCATTGAGGGGATTCTGTTCAATCTTGAAAGAAAATATTGTTAGGATCTAGTTAGATGAGGCTTCATATGAAAAGATGCCCGGGGCTGGAGAGATGGCTTAGCGGTTAAGAGCACTGACTGCTTTTCCAGAGGTCCTGAGTTCAATTCCCACCAACCACATGGTGGTTCACAACCATCTGTAATGGGATCTGATGCCCTCTTCTGGTGTGTCTGAAGACAGCTACAGTGTACTTATATATAATAAATGAATAAATCTTTTTAAAAAAAAAGAAAAGATGCCCATGTTTCATATAAAAGTGGGATACAGTGGATCCAAGTCAATTTTACCTTTCTGAAATAATGTTCAATAATGCTAAAGATTAGCATAAAATTACAATGTTAATAATGTTAATAAACGTGAATGTTAGTTACAATTAATTATTAAAGAATTAATCTATAACATATACTTGCCCATAACATAAATATATAATAATCATAACTACTAATTATATGATTAATTAATAATGTTGGTAAACGTGTTAATATGTTAAAATGTAATCATGTTTCCTTTGTGAAATAATCAATAATCAATAATGTTAAAGGTTAAAGATCTTCTCTGTTAAAGGTCTAGGCATGAAGGCTAGAGAGATGGCTCAGCTGTTAAAAGTGCACACTGGGGGTTGGGGATTTAGCTCAGTGGTAGAGCGCTTGCCTAGCAAGCACAAGGCCCTGGGTTCGGTCCCCAGCTCCGGAAAAAAAAAAAAAAAAAAAAAAAAAAAGAAAAGAAAAAAGGAGAAAAGTGCACACTGGAGGTTGGGGATTTAGCTCAGCGGTAGAGCACTTGCCTAGCGAGCGCAAGGCCCTGGGTTTGGTCCCCAGCTCCGGAAAAAAAAAAAAAAAAAAAAAAAAAGTGCACACTGCTCTTCCAGAGACTCTTTTGGTTTCCAGCACCCACATGTGGCAGCTGGCAGCTGCCTGTAACTCCTGCTCCAGGGGCTCTCACCACTCCTCTGGCTTCTGCAGCCACTGCACTAATGAGCACAAACCCACACAGAGACATACATATGTACATAATTAAAAAAATAAGAAATCTAGGCATGGTGGCTCTTGCTAGTAATCTTTTTTTTTTTTCTTTTCTTTTTTTCGGAGCTGGGGACCGAACCCAGGGCCTTGCGCTTGCTAGGCAAGCGCTCTACCACTGAGCTAAATCCCCAACCCCTCTTGCTAGTAATCTTGAACGTCTAAGTTGGAGGCAGGAGAGTTGCTCTGAGTTCAACGCCAGCCTGGGCTACAGAGTGGGGCCCTGTCTCAAAAAACCAAAGAGGGAAAAACCAAAGATCTTGAAAGACAGATAGCACAGTCTTAACAATACTTCTTCCTGCTAGGTGGGGTGGTGTATGATTTTTATTCCCAGCACTTGGAAAGCAGGGACAGGTGGATCTCTGTGAGTTCAAGGCCAGACTGGTCTACATAGTGAGTTCCAGGTCAGCCAGAGCTACATAGTGAGACCTGGTGTCAGAAAAAACAAAACACAACAAAGAAGCCACATTTCTCTCTAGGTGACAGCACCCTGGAGTGTAGGGAGCAGCACATATAGATAAAAAGATGGCACATATAGGTAAAAAGATGGTCGTTTGTGGTAAACCTTATAGCACATGTGTTGGCATACCTCCGGCATCTACAAGGCTGGGGTGATATTCATGCTAATGAGGTATTTCATGCTCCACCAATCCCTAGAGGACAAATATACAGCCATAGCCTGTTTTGTATATAAGGTTAGTGCCTTTGTTGCTCGGGATCCCCATATCAACAATGAGGTGTTCCTACAATAAAGGCTGTTGAGAAGAATCCGACAGTGTTGCGTCTTCCTTACTGGCCGAGGAGGGCGTGACACTGGAGGTCCTTGACTTCTCTATTTCTGCTCATCTGTGTTTCAGAGTTTCCACGGTGAACATGTCCTGCTTTTGTCTTTTTTAAAAAAGATGTATTTATTTGTTATATATAAGTTAAGTACACTGTACCTGTCTTCAGACACACCAGAAGAGGGCATCAGATCTCATTACACATCCTTGTGAACCACCATGTGGTTGCTGGAACAGTCAGTGCTCTTAATCGCTGAGCCATCTCTCTAGCCCCGTGAGATCCCATCTTAACAATATTTTTTTATGTGCACATGTGAAAGTCCTAGAACAACTTTCAGGAGTTGGTTTTCCCCTTCTGTTGTGTAAGTCCTAAGGGTTGAACTTAGGCCATCAGGCTTCGTCGTCAATGCCTTTGCCAGCCGAGCCATCCCCCTGCCTCTGCTTTTTTTTTTTTTTTTTTTTTTTTTTTTTTTTTTTTTTTTTGAGCTGGGGACCGAACCCAGGGCCTTGCGCTTCCTAGGCAAGCGCTCTACCACTGAGCCAAATCCCCAACCCTGCTTTTTTGTTTTGTTTGTATGAAACAGCCTCTCTCATCTCTCTATTTAGTATTGGCTATCTTGGAACTCACTCTGTAGATCAGGCTGGCCTTAAACTCACAGAGATGCTCCTGCCTCTGCTTCTTGAGTGCTTGGGGTTAAAGGTGTGCACTTGGTCCTGGCCCCTGATTTTGTAATAAAGAACAAATAAGGGTATGGCAAGGTGGCTCAGCTGCTCTTGCAGAGGACCTGGGTTCCACAAGGCAGCTCACCACTGTCCATAACGACTCTGCGGGTACCAGGCACATGCTTGGCTCACACAGACACTCCTACCCATAAAACTAAAATGTAATAAACATTTATTCTTTGTGTGGCGATGGCTCGGCAGCAGTCAGAAGCTGAGGTAGGAGGGCTGAGGTGGACTGGGAAGTAGCAAGGTGGACATACAGGATGTGCCTAGTGCTGAAGGAAGGTGGGAGGTGCTGGAGGGGACAGGGAACAGAGAACCTGGGATAGTTTGGGCACAAGTGAGATGACAGAGATTGGGAGTCATAGCCAGTTCCTTGGTTCCTATTCACATCTCTAGCACAGCCCTTCATGATAACCCAGCATGGATGAAGCTCTGGTGGGGGCTAAACCTATTGACATTCAGCATTTGACATTACCCACATTCATCATACTCGCAGTGGAAGATTGCCGATGAACGCGAGACGGAGCGATCGCCTCTTAGTTAAAACTTTCCAAATGGTGGCGCTGTAAGCCAGGAAATCAGAGCACAGCACCGCGGCTGCTGGTTAGAAAGAAGCCGCTGCGTTTGCAGCTAGAAGGTCACCAGGGGGCAGAGAGAAGTAAGGACGGCTAAATGCCGGAACTGCTGGAGTCAGGCCACTACCTCAATTGCCATCAGTAAAGTGGAGACTGCTGATGAAGCTGTGAGGACAAAACAATAAGCAGGTTTGGAATGAAATGTCCGAAGAGACAGTTCGAACAGCTATCCAAAGCGAAGCTTCAGACTTCCTCTGTTCCCCAGACAAGATCTGGTTCTGGGCCTGGCTCTCTCAGATGGCTGATCTATCTCCCTGTTTCTTCCTTTCTTCATATTAACACCGCTGGTCTGTCACCAGGGCCCTGAGAAGGCAAAGGAGACATCCATGAGGACGAGGTTGAAGGGGATTGTGTGTGCGCATGCGCGTGGTGCCTGAAAGCGGGTTGGGGAGGAAAGGCTTTATTTGTCTTACATTTTCAGCTATCAATGAGGGAAGTCAGACAGGAACTCAAACAAGGCAGACTCCTGGAGGCAGGAGCTGATGTAGAGGCCAAGCTTACTGTTTGCATAGCCCACTTTCTTACAGCACCCAGGACCACCGGCCCAGAGATGGCACCACCTACGATGGGTTGGGCCCTCCCACGTCAATCACTAATTAAGAAAATGCCCTACAGTTGGATCTAACGGAGTCATTTTCTCAACTAAGGCTCCCTCCTTTCAGATAACTGCAGCTTGTGTCAGGTTGACATAAAACTAGCCAGCACAACATGTCTAGTGAGCCCCAGAAACCCAGGAACATGTCTAACGGCCCCTGGACGGGATGCTGGAGGGCGGGGGGGAGGAGGGTCCAGACCTTTGCCAGGTCTTTCCTCTGGCCTAGGATGCCCTTCCACACTGCGTGTGCATTCATTTCCAACAGGTTCCCTACGGGCCAACTCAGAGGTCACCGCTTTCCTGATTCTCCAAGACAACTTTGTCTCTCTTTTAATAGCTGGATCATAGTTTCTACTACTGGATACTGAGGGTAGCCGCCTCTCAGCCGTGCCAGCACGGTGTCTGGCCTAGTACAGACAGGATAGACAGACGGACTAATGATGTGTTGACTTCCTTCACCTTTCTTTTAAAAAGACTTATTGCGTTTAAACTGTGCCTCATATGTGGGTATTTCATTTGAACAAAGGCGCTCTCAGAGACCAGAGGTGTTGGATTCCCCTAGGCCTGCAGTTGCAGGCAGTTGTGAACTGAACTTTGAGAGAGCAGCAAGTACTCTTAACTCCTGACCTCTCCAGCCCTGACTTTCTGTTGAGGGTAGCGTGGAGAGAGGCAGAGTGACTGAGAGACTCAGCTATTTCCCTCCGAGGCTATATTTCTGATATTTTGTGCGTGAATGTTCTGGGGTGTGGAGGTGTGTGTCAGCGCAAGGTTGTGCCTGCCTGCGTGCATGCGTGCCTGTGTGCGTGTGTGCCTGCGCCTGTTTGTCCTTTTAGGGCCCGGAAACTTCTTATCTCAGGGAAGGCATCTCAAGGGATGATTTCAGAGCAGGCAAGGGAAGAGAAAATGGAGACAGTCTCCTGTTCTCAGTCCTCTCAGCCAGCTAGACATCCAGACAGCAGGGTCAGAGGTGCGGGGCTGGGGGTGGGGAGGGGACGCTGAGGGAGAGACTGGAATCCCTCTGCTTTGTTTGGGAAGGACACCCTTGCAGATGTTTTCTCATGAAGAAGAGAAGCTGCAGGGTCCTCTGGAATGTAAACATCAGATAAGGCGCCCCCTGTCCCCCAAGTAAAGTTCTGTTTTCTTTAATCTAGAGTAGGTACCACATTCTTTCTCACGATTTGGTTTTGGTCCCTTTAGCCTCTATAGTCAGGCTCCTAACCTACCATGGCCTCTTCCTCAGCCTCTGCCGCCCCTCTTTGGGCCTCTCTTTACTCCATTACGATCTCCTTTTACACAAGACCTGTGCATCAGGCTTTGGAGGGGGGATCTCTCATTTGAATCAGCATTTAGATATCTCTTAAGTTCTGGCTAGAAGGTTCTGCCCTTCCCATGGTGGGATTCTCTCTTTTCTCTTTTAGGAAGAACGAGCAGGCCACATCTTGGCACAAAGACAGTGTTCATTCACATAACTGATGCCCCAGATAACAAGCCAAGGATCACGGTCTTTGGCCAGCTGTGAGGCCAGGCTCCCCAGCTAGGGACAGAACAATCTCCCCTGAGTGAGGCCAGTTCAGTAGCCGGTGTCAGAGGAGAGAGCCCAGGAGCTGAGAGTTAGGAGAGGAAGGCTTCAGGGAAGGAGAGCACGGTGTATGCAAACAGGAGCAGGAAAAGGCCCCGGCCGTAGGCACCTTTAGGCAGCACTGTCTGGGAGAGCTCAAAGGGCTCAAAGGGGTCTGGAAGAATTAAGGAATGGGCCAATTACGGGGTGATGGTGGAGATGGAATGTAAGGATAAGATTAGATTTTGTCTTTAACTTCGTGAAGCTTAATGATGTTTACAGAGCCAGGAGGGAGTGGAGACAGAAGGTGCTGGGGCTTTGAGGATAACCCGAGGGAGGGATCGCATTGTGTGCTGTTATCAACACAGGGCTGAGGTGAAGGGTCATGCACCCATCTCCATCCCCACCCCGGTCCTTGCCCCATAGAGCTCTGAGGTACCTTGAGTGAGGACCAGGCTGAGTGGAATTGAAGGAGAATCGAGATAGCCCTCCTCGCCTTCTTGGTCATGGGACTAGCCTAGGCTACATGTCTACATGTGGCCAAGCGTTCTTCCCACATTGGGGCTGAGGCCTAAAGCCCTTCCTACCTCTCAGGTAGCACAGGACAGAGTGGACTGTTCTGGTCTTGAGGCATGGATTCCCTTCACTAGGTGCTGCCTGGCTTCCTCGGGCTGACAGTCCAGAAAAGATGGCTTTGAGCAGGTACCTGGGCCCAGGGGGACACCCCAGGGCTCAGTCCACTCACAGAGGCTCCCACAGGGCCACCAGGCTGTCCTGTGCTTGGCCCTCAGACCACCATGGCCTCACTGATTCTGATGCCAAATCCTTGTAGTGAGGTTCTGGGGGAGGGAGGCACAGGAGTGCAGGCCTACACTGAACTGATTGTTGAATGAAGGAGGACTCAGGGGCAATCGGTGCTCCCAGGGATAGGGATGGTTGCGATGTGTGACCCTTCTCTGCTGCTGTTTGAAAGAGATGAGTCACTGCAGAAGCTGGGATTAGGCTGTTTGTAGCTTCTGTTTCAGGAACGGAGATAAAACAGAATGTAATTCTAGGATCCCCGTTCCTGGGTTTTCATCCACCCTTTGTCTCAGGGCAGGTGGCAGGACCTTTGATCATACCCTCTACTCTTTCCCGGACACGCCCAAATTCTTGTTCTGCACAGGGCTGGAGACGTGAGGGACCTGCTCCTGAGCTTGGTTCTCCTGGTAAACACACTGAGGAAGGGGTGCTCGCCGTACAAGGAAGGCATACATACCTACCCTGTAGGCTGGTGCTTTCGGGGCTGGTCATTCGGCCTGTCTGTGGCTCATGAACCACAAGTTTACATCTCTAGAAAAAAAATTGCACTATTTATTCACTTGATGTGGAGGCGGGAGGACCAGTCGTCAGGGTGTGCGAGAGGAAGCGGGCAGAAAACTTTCAGGGTCAATTCTCTCCTCCTATCACTCCGGTCCCAGGAACTGAACTCTGGTGGCCATTCTTGGTGGCACTTTCATCCACTGAGCTACATTGCCGGCCCAGACACTTGCTCATATCAATGTGTGCGTCATGCTTCTAAATGTGGGAAGAGGAAATTCTACATTTTTGAACCGACATTTCTACTACATAACATCTGCCCCCTCCAAAAATGGCTCCCACTTTAATTCTACAAAGGAGATTTTCGCTGGGCCCAGCCAGATGACTCTGTGAGCCCTCGTGGCTCTCACTGCTTCCTGTCCCTACCCTATGTTACACTCACCTATCAGCGTGTTACCGACCACCTCTAGGAAGCTCTCTTCCCTTCCACCTCCCCACGGCTGACCCTCCATCTCTGTAATGATGGGAGCAGCCCTTTGTGTCTGGTGACAAAGAAGATCTGGAGCTCAGCTTCCTAGCTTTTTCTGTGGGCAAGTCTGTCTGGTGTTTGCACGGCCATGTTCTTGTACTTCCAGACAGCAAGGCTCCACCTCCTGCATAAGGCTTTGGCTATAGGAAAGGGGAGGGGGGCTTGTGTGAGGGACCAGAAAGAGGAGGTGTGTGTGTGTGTGTGTGTGTGTGTGTGTGTGTGTGTGTGTGTGTGTGTATGAGAGAGAGATACAGACAGGCAGACGGACAGACAGAGGCCTCCCCCAGCATACTCAGTCCCTGTTGCCTGTCACTAGACAACATCACCATTACTGCTCTATTTAGTGTATAATTTACTTCTCTATTACCACTACTACTATTTTGTATGCACACGCGTGTGCAGTGTATGGTGTCAAACCCGGGGCCTCACATATGCCAAGCAAGTAATCTACTGCTGATCAATTCCCACATGCCATGATTATTATGATTTTGGTGCTGTGGGTGGAGCCTAGAGCCTCCTACATGGTAAGCTCTCTTTCCTGCACTCCCAGCCGGGTAATTGGGATTTCGTTCTTACTGAGCTGTAAGCTCCCTCCTCTTAAAGTGAGACACATCATACCAGGGTCCTGAGGGTTATTTCTGCATTGCCATGCCCTGAGCCTTTCTGAGTCTGGAGTTTGAGTTCCTGAACTTCTGCCAGTTAGATCTGCTCTAAGGCCCAAACATTAAACAGGCAATGGAGTTAGGTGATAAATTTACAGTCAACCCAAAGCCTGCCTTGAGGTTGGGCTTAGAGAACCTAGGAGGGAGAGGACCAGTTTGTCACCCACTGTGACTTACTACCAACGCACAAGTGCCAGCTCACCTTTCCAGGATGGGGAGAGGCAGGCCACCCTCCTACTCTAGGACTAGGCCTTCGAAGCCCTTCTTTTGGGAGCTTGGCACAGTGGCACACGCCTGCCTGTAGTTTTACCACCATAGCAGCCAGAGGCAGACATTCAAAGTTTCCCTCAGCTGCACAGTTACTTTGAGGCCAGCATGGGTTCATGTGACCCTCTTTCAAAAACAGCAGGAACTACAGAAACAAGTCTTCCTGGTGATCAGGAATCTGCCTCTTTTCCCTTCTCCACATTGGTTTGCTTGTACTGCTGGGGATGAAATGACTAGGTTGAATCATTTCGTGCTAAGAGGCACTTTTGCAAATATGACCTCAAATGAAAGACGAGAGGCCTCGAGGCCAGATCTGCATTTTGTCAGCCAGGGGAACTGTCTACGTTGGATGTGTTAGCACGCACATCAGCAATATTCGCACTGGGGAGGCTGGGCAGGAGGACTGAAAAAAAAAAGTCATCCTGGGCTATGCTGTGAGTTCCAGGCCGGCCTGGGCTGAAGAAGGGTCAGAGATATCTTGATTGAGGGTGCGTGGCATACACAAAGCCCTGGGTTCAGTCCACCAGAACTGCATGAACAGTGCATACAGCTGTAAACACCATGACTGATGGTAGAGGCAGGAAGCTCAGAAACTCAAGGCTTCAAGAGACCCTGTTTTGTGTGTGTGTGTGTGTGTGTGTGTGTGTGTGTGTGTGTGAGAGAGAGAGAGAGAGACAGAGACAGAGACAGAGAGAGAGAGAGAGAGACAGAGAGACAGAGAAAGACACACACACAGATACAGAGAGTGAGAGATAGATAGATAGAGAGACAGACAGACACAACACACAGAGACAACAGAGACAGAGAGACACACAGACAAACACACACAGAGACAGAGGCAGAGAGAGAGTCAGACAGAGACACAGAGAGAGAAAGAAAGGCAGAGGCGGAGAGAGAGACAGAGAGAGAGAGACAGAGATACACAGACAGACACACATACAGTCAGAGGCAGAGGCAGAGAGAGAGTCAGACAGACAAAGACAGACACACAGACAGACACACAGAGAGACAGGCAGAGGCAGAGAGACAGAGAGACACACACAGTTAGAGGCAGAGGCAGAGAGAGAGAGAGAGAGAGAGAGAGAGAGAGAGAGAGAGAGAGAACTTCGCCCTAGCTGTCTAATAACCCAGCCTAATGTGGGCCTTGTCTTGCCGATGTGGCTCAGAACACTTCACACTTTTCTTTTCGCTCTGTTTTCTTCCAGCTCAGCCTGTCTTCTAAAACACTGCTTTAATTTACTAGTCCAATTTGTTTGTCTGTGCGCATTCGGCTCTCTACTTTGGGTCTCCTTGAAACTGGTGTTCATGGTGCCCACCACTTATAGGGTGACCTCACGGCATGGTCAAGAATTACCTTCTGGGTAAAGGAGCAATAAAAGCTGGGTTCCTGAAATGTGTTCCACGTGTAGTTCTGTCATCTGCACCAATGCTCAGGGTGTGTACACACGTGTGCTTGTGTGTGTGCCTGTGCCTGTGTGTGTGTGTGTGTGTGCCTGTATGCATATGTATGCCTATGCCTGTGCCTGTGTGTGTGTGTGTGCCTGTGTGTATGTGAGTATATGTGTGTCTGCCTGTGTGTGTGAGCCTCTGTGTGTGAGTGTATGTGTGAGAGTATGTGTGCTTCTGTGTATGAGTGAGTGTGTGTGCCTGCCTGTGTGTGTGAGCATGTGTGTTCATGTGTGTGCCTGTGCCTGTGCCTATGTGTGTGTGTGTGCCTGTGTGTATGTGAGTATGTGTGTGTCTGCCTCTGTGTTTGAGTGTGTATGAGAGTATGTGTGCTTCTGTGTGTGAGTGTGGGTGCCTGCCTGTGTGTATGAGCATGTGAGTTCATGTGTGTGCCTGTTGCTGTGTGTGTGTGAGAGTGTATGTGTGCATGTGTGTGCCTGCCTGTGTGTGTATGTGTGTGCATGTGTGTGCCTGCCTGTGTGTGTGAGTATGTGTGTGCCTGTGCCGTTGTGTGTGTGCCTCTGTGTATGAGTGTATGTCCCTGCGTGTGTGTGTGTGTGTGCATGTGTGTGCCTGCCTGTGTGTGTGAGTATGTGTGTGCCTGTGCTGCTGTATGTGTGCCACTGTGTATGAGTGTGTGTGTGTGTGTGTGTGTGTGTGTGTGTGTGTGTGTGTGTATCAGGGTTTCCTTCGAAAGCCACGGAGATCTACCAGGGACACCTGTGCTGTTCCAGATGTGGCTGCAGCAAGAGACAGGCATGGCCATGGCTGATGAGCAGGGGCTGCATGTTCTTGGGCACGCAGACACTAGTCACTACGTACCAGCTGGCAAATGGCCACTGACCTGTGTAGCCTGAGTCTCCTACTTTGCCTCTCCCTCTCATCAGTCTTCCCCTCATCTGCTCTAAAGCATCTCCAGGCCCAGCAGGCTTGTAAACGTAATCCTGGTTACCCACTATCCCTTAAAGGAGCTCTGGAACCCAGATGATACTCAGGAGTCAGAACTGTCTTGATTCTAGAAAGAAAATATGGTATAGATGACATTTAATAAGGAAAAGTGATAGTGAGTTTCAAGGTGACACTCAGAATCACAGAATTAGACACAACATTTAATATTCCTATGATTAGACAGAGATTAATGTTTGTGATACATGGGATGCACAAAACCCATAGTCCCAGTACAGCTTTTACGTGTGAGTTACCAAGAGCTTTCTAGAACTTGGTATGTTTACATAAGAGATTGGAGAAGAGCTGGAGAGATGGCTTTGCAGTTAAGAATGCTTCCTGCTCTTGCAGGGGGGCGGGGGACCAGCCTTTGGTTCCTGGTACCCATATCTGATGGCTTACAACCACTATAACTCCACTCCAGGGGACCAGTACCTTCTTACTGCCTCCATGGGCACCTACAGTCATGTACAAACTCACACACATTTATATACATGTAGTTGAAAACCAAAATAAATCCTCTGAAAGAGCTTGGACAATGCTGCGGTGGCTCCCATGACCCCCATCGAGCTAGAGCAGGAACCCAGAGCCTCCTGCGTCTGCATGTGAGGCAGACACACTCTGAGCTCTGTCCTTGAGTTTATTGTGCTGTTTAAGAATGGTTTGGAAATCCTTAGAAGGAGCTTGGGTGGCTGGGGAACTTCCTAGAAAGGTAGAGTGATAGATTTCAGAAGTGCGGCAAATGAGAGAGCTGGCTCCGGGGGAAAAACATCGGGAAGGCTTTACCTCCATCAGTGTTGGGTTGACCAACCAAAGGCAGGCTTTAAAGCCCTCTGGAGCGCCCTGTGACTGGGCCTGAGCTGAAGACAGTGCCGCATGGAGAGCAGGGCTTTGAGAGCTCACCCGGGCAGAGCAACACTCTTCCTGTAGATGTTGTCCCTTGTCCAGGCCCAGGCCTGGGCCGCTGGAAGGCTCCATCTCCAGACAATGGTGCAAGGACAAGACCCTTTTTGTTAGCACTCTTGGCTCAGCTCGGCCCCGATGCATGACTGGCTGTCCCTGCCAGCTCAAGGTTATCTCCCTGGTGATGATGTACTGTCTGGGACTTGGCATTTGCCTGCCCACGGTCTCTTGGCACTGCTGCAGCTAAGAGCAAGGATCTGGTTTCTGGGGCCCTAGTCACATAATTCTGTAAAGCCGGTGACCTCACATTTACTGAGTACCTCTGATGTGCTGGACGAGCAGTTCCATATCAACAGTCTTGTTCTCTTCCTTTCCATGTAGCACGTATACCCAAATGCACACGGGCCTCAGGTTCTGCTTCTGCCATAAGTCACGATCACAACCTTCCCATGAACATCTGCCTCACAGACTTTGCTGCGAATTAAACCCATAGCCTGTGCCGTATCCTTGTCTCGTGTTGTGTTGCTTGAAGTTTGGGTGAAGGCTCTCTGTTTTGAATGAGGGATGAAACCCAGGGGATGACCTTGGATCCAAGTTGTCCCTCTGCTAGGCACCTGCTTTTCCTTCCTCAAACGTGTAGAGAACATGGGGGTGACTCCAGGGGCAAAGGGGAGATCGTAAATGGTGCCTGGGACCTATAAATATTTGTACTGAGCCAATAAAAGCCTGCAAAATTTATAGTTGTAGCAACTTGTTCTTTACAAAGACTGTTTGGATGACCAAGGAGCACCAGGTGATAGCCATACCTAGAAAGCCACTCTATCTTCCACTCTATCTTGGGTTGTAGGCATGAGTCACTCTGTCCCCAGTACGCCTTTGTGGGCAGTTAATGTTCACTCAGTAGCTTTTATAATATATGGTTCTTTCCTCTGGTTGTAATGACGGAAGCTGAGACCTTCTGTCAGGCTTTTGTGGGTGTCTGTAAGCTGGGGTATAGAGAGGTAGTGTGTTACAACTTGAGGAAATTCATCCATCAGGTTCTGTTTGTCCGGTCAAAGAGGAGCCACAAAGGTGAGAAGAAGCTGACATGTGGAGCACATTTGCAGTCTTTTGATTTAGAAGCAGAGGCAGATGGACTGGTTCGCGTTCAGAGCCAGTCTGGTCTACACGGTGAGACCCCATCTCAGAAAACAAGGCAAGTCTGGCTTAGTGGCAAACGCTTCTAATTCCAGCACTGGGGGAGGCAGAGGCAGGCAGATCTCGGAGTTAAAGGTCAACCTGGTCTACAGAGCAAGTTCCGAAATAATTAGGGTGACACAGAGAAACCCTGTCTGTCTCCCATAACCAAAACCAAAGTGAAAGACTGGAGAGTTGGCTCAGTAGCCATTCTTCCAGAGGACCCAGGTCTGATGGCTATCCACCCACGTGGCAGCTCATAACTGTCTGTTACTCCAGTACCAGGGGATCCAGTGCCATCTTCTGTCTTCTGTGGACACTGCATGCACACAGTGCACAAGCATACAAGGAGGGGAAACACCTGTACACAGAAAACAGAGTAAGAAGAAGAAACAAGACAAAACAAAACAAAGGTAGGAGAAATGATTCCCACAGTAAAGAAAGGCACCCGTTGCCAAGCCTCACAACCTGAGCTCTATCCCTGGAATGTGAATGGTGGAAGGAAAGATTGGTGAGGTGGGGTACGCCTTTGTTCCTAGCACTCAGGAGTCAGAGATAGCAGAGACAGGCAGATCTCTATAAGTTTGAGGCCAGCCTGGACTACAGAGTGAGTTCCAGACAGACATAGTTACATGGAGAAACTCTGTCTTGAAAAACCAACCAGGGGTTGGGGATTTGGCTCAGTGGTAGAGCACTTGCCTGGAGAAAGGTCCTGGGTTCATTCCCAGCCCCGAAAAAAAAAAAAAAAAGAAAAAAACCAACCAGCCAAAAACGAGAGAGAGAGAGAGAGAGAGAGAGAGAGAGAGAGAGAGAGAGAGAGAGAGAGAGAAGAGAAGAGGAGAGAGAAGAGAGGGAAGAGAGAGAGAAAGGAGAAGAGAGAGAGAGAGAGAAAGGAGAAGAGAGAGAGAGAGAGAGAGAGAGAGAGAGAGAGAGAGAGAGAGAGAAGAGAGAAAGAGAAAGAGAGGGAGAGAGAGAGAAAGGAGAGAGAGAGAGAAGGAGAGAGGAGAGAGAGGGAGAGAGGAGAGAAAGAAAGGAGGAGAGAGAGAGAGAGAGAGAGAGAGAAGAGAGAGGAAGAGAGAGAGGGGAGAGGGAAAGAGAGAAAGAGAGAAAGAGAGGGAGAGAGGAGAGAGGAGAAGGAGAGAGAGAGAGAGGGAGAGAGAGAGAAGAGAGAGAGAGAGAGAGAGAGGGGAGAGGAGGGGAGGAACCAATATTTGCAAGCTGTGACTGGCTTTTACCCCACTCATACAAAGCCCATACAATTTTTGGATTTGAGACAAGGTCTCTCTAGGTATCCTGAGCTGTCCTAGAACTTGTAGATCAGGGTTCCAATTGAGAGATTTTTCTCCCAAGAGCTGAGATTAGAGGCACTCACTGCCACACACAGCTTGAAATAAATAAAAAGTTTAGAAAGTAGTAAAACAATCTTCCTTTCAAACTTAAAACACAGACAATGAACCCAGGCTAGAAAGATGGCCCATTGACCCTGAAATCTTGTTTGTTTTCTTTTTTTCTCGTTTGGAAGATGGGAATGTGGTATGGGTCTCAATATACACCCTCGGGTGGCCTGGAACTTGCTTACATACCAGGCTGGTCTCAAGCTTTCCCGAGCATGCCTCCTGTGTGCTGGCATTGCAGGAAGGCACCACCAGGCCTGGCTAAGTTCCCTGTCTTAACTCTCTTTTGTTCTGTGTCTTTTCCTAGGGTGTTTAGCCAGAGCCCATCTTAGCAGGTGATCTGCCTCACATTTATTTATTCACATATGCAAAGTTTCCAGAAGACTTAAACCCAGAAATTTAAATTAGAGTAATTAAAGCAATAGTAGCTTGAAATTGGTCACAGCGGAAGTACCACGGAAACTGACAGACGCTACAGGTCATAGCTGTCTTTTACAGACATTTTTCTTTTTATTTAAAATGAGATCATATCAAGGGTGTGTGGGGGAGTGGGTGTAATGAGACACTTTCAACCCCATTGACCGAGGAGCAGGAGAGCAGGAGGATCCAGCCTGGTCTACACAGAGAGACACCGTCCCCTCCAAAAAAACTCAAAACATAAACAAACAAAACCCCCAAACTCCTCAAAACTAAAACAGTAAAAAATGTCCTGTTTGTTGATGACTTAACACAGTTTGGAATGCTCTAAGTCTGGGATATGATACCCAACAAGTCGATCTCTGCTCTCGGACACCCATAGCCTGACCTGCACTGCATTACTTAACACCAGTAGCTAGGATTATTAGATCCTAGGATTATTAGATCCTAGGATTATTAGATCCTAGGATTATTAGATCCTAGCTACTGGTGTGCATTAAAAAAGGTAAAAATTAATGACATTCCAAAATCATCTCTTAGGTCATACAGCCACGTTGAAAGCCGCACATGGTTGGTGACTGTCAAACACACAGAGTCCATTATTACAGAACGTTCCAGCACAAAGCGGCAGGAGGAAGAACAGGTTATATCACCCAGATGAGACCTAACAAATGAGAGAACTGAGCACTCTGGGTTGCAGGCACCACCACCACCACCACCACCACCACCACCACCACCACCACCACCACCACCACCACCCACCATCATCACTAGCACCCAGCACCAGGGTGGAAGCCAGCACCGTGAACCCATGAGACAAGCGTTCTACCACTGAGCTACTCTTTCAGCCTATCCTGGGGATTCTAAATGTTTTAAAATTAAAATACACATACGTGGGGCTGGAGGGATGGCTCCACGGTTAAGAGCGTTTGGTTCTGTAGAGGGCTGGGGTTTGGTTCACAGCACCCACACAGTGGTTTACAGCCACCGGTAACCCCAGTTTCACGGGATTTGATACGCTCTTCTGACTTGTGTCAGGAGCCAGACATTCATGTGGTGCATAAACACACGTGCAGGCAGACGCTTATAAAGTAAAAGAAAAATATACAGACATATGTATATGTAAAACACACACACATTTTTCATAAGACAGAATAATGATATTCATTTTCCTACACAGGATCTACTCTCACCTGATACAGCTAACTTTATCCTTTGCATTTTGCCAAAAGAACGTAATTTCTATTACTTTATTTCATGCTTTAATGCGTACGCATGTTTATATGGAGGCCAGAGATCAAATCAAATTTTGTTCCCTAGGAGTCACTGCCCTTCCCCCCACTTTGTTTCTGTTTTTGTTTTCTCAAGTCAGGGGTTTCCCTGTGTGGCCCTGGCTGTCTTGGAACTTGCTATGTAGACCAGCCTGATCTCAAACTCACAGAGACTTGCCTGCCTCTGCCTCCTGAGTGCTGGGAATAAAGGCATGAGCCTGGGGCTTTTTTTTTTTTTTATTTATTTATTTATTATATATAATTATTCCTGCCTTGTATACTGTCTACTGCTTTACCTGTGTCCTTGGCTCAAGGTTCTACCTCCCACCACCAATAACAGAATAGCATGGTTTCAGGGGTTTTATGGTGCTGGGATCTGAACCAAGGGCCTTGCACATACTTGGTAAATGCTTTACCTCTGGTCTGTACCCTCGTCCCCTTAAATCACAATATCTTTCGATCAGAGTCTCTCTCTCTCTCTCTCTCTCTCTCTCTCTCTCTCTGTGTGTGTGTGTGTGTGTGTGTGTGTCTGTCTGTCTCTGTCTCTCTCACATACAAACACACACACACACACACACACACACACACACACACACTCCTCATTCACACAACTCTTTCCCTGGGTTCTCTTCTTTCTCTAGCCCACAATTCATCTTTTCCTGACTCTACCCTCCTGTATCCCTCCTTCTTCTCTACAAGATTTTTGGTCGTTTGTTTTTTGTTTTTGTTATTGTTGTTGTTTTTTGGTACTTATGTGTATGAAGGAAAGAAAGACAAGGTCTCATAGTCTCTTATAATCCAGGCTGGCCTCAAACTCACATATTGGCCTTGATGAGCCTGATCCCTCCCTAGTGTGGGATGACTGGTGTGCACCACCCTTGCACAGAACTCTTGCAGACTTTAGGCTATGTTCCTCTTCCTCTGGTTGCTTGTGTTCACAAGTATGAGTGTATGCAGCACTTGGGACTGAATCCAGGCCTTTGGGCATAATAGACAGGTACCTATCAGCTAAGATACAACAACAGCAAAAATGAGGTGTGAGGGAGGGGGAAGTAGAATAAAGCTGCCTTATCTCTCTGAGCCTCAGAGTTTTCATCTGTAAAATGGGTTTTATTTGTAACACTGCCCAGGTCACAGGATTGTTAGAATTAACTGACATATTTTACACAGAGAGAACAGGCTAAATGTTGGTTGTTGTGTGCAATTTTGTGATTACTATGCATATTGTGATATTGCTACAATTCATCTAGGATGATTAGGGATATAACCTTTTGATTACCTCTGGTCCATCTAGACAATCTAGAATTTCTCTGAAGGGATGATTTAAGACAAGGTCTCATGCAGCCCAAGCTGGCTTCAAACTCCAAACTTGCTCCAGTCAGTATATAATGGAGGCTGACCTTGAACTCCTGATCCTGCTGACTCTGCCTCCCAAGTGCTAGGATTATAGGATGCACCAAACTCACCCAGAATAATCTTTCCATCTCAAGAGGCCTGCTTTACACAGCACAGTCTCTTTTGCCAGGTCAGGTAACATGTTCACAGGCCCAGGGATTAGGGCTTTGAGATCTTGGAGGAGGGGACCATTAGGCAGGGTAGACTGGGTAGAAGGTGACATTTGAGTCAAGGCTGGGGGAGGTAGGAGCATAGACCTGGCACAGCAGTAAGGAAGGACATGATCCTGGGTGTGAGCTAGTAACCTCATCCTCACCTCTTCCTGTTAGATTCACCACGCTCCTTCTTCCTTGGGACCCTCAGGACATGATAAAGAAAGGGTAGACTGTCAGCCTGCCTTACCCAAAGCCTTCCTCTCTACCTCTCTGGTGCTCTACACTGCCCAAGGGACAGCACTGAAGTCTAGCAACTTCCTCTGTGTTTATCTTTTCAGCCTCTGTGACTGAGGAACCTTCTCCTGTGAGTACCAGAACCCCCACCTCTGCCTGCTTTGCTAGTCCTCTGAGCCCTGGCCACAATTTATGTCCAGGTCTAATTATTATTATTATTATTATTATTATTATTATTATTACTACTACTACTACTATTATTTTTATTATTATTAATTGTTATTCAGTGGTGTGTGTGTGTGTGTGTGTGTGTGTGTGTGTGTGTGTATACAGAAGCCAGAGGAGGGCCCTGATTCCCAGGAGCTGTAAGTCGCTTGACACTTACAGCTTGAATCTAGTCGCTGGATTCAAACTCTCATCTTGTGAAAGAGCAGTGGGTGTTCTTTTTTTTTTTTTTTTTTTAAGATTTTTTTATTTTTTATTTATAAGCACACTGCAGCTGTCTTCAGACCCACCAGAAGAGGGCCTCAGATCCCATTACAGATGGTTGTGGGCCAACATGTGGTTACTGGGAATTAACTCAGGACCTCTGGGAGAGCAGTCAGTGCTCTTAACCGCTGAGCCATCTCTGCAGCTCCCTTCCCCACTTTTTAAAGAAGATGTATTTTGTATGTATATATGTATGTATGTATGTGCCTGCATGTATGTATGTGCACCACATGGAGGTCAAAGACGGTGTCAGATCCCCTGGAAGTGGAGTTATAGAAGGCCGTGAGTCATTATGTTGGCACTGGGACTAAGACCTGGATCTTCTGCAAAAGCAAGAGGTGCTCAAAACTCCGGCGCCATCTCTCCAGCCCATTCACGTGTTTTGGGGGTTTTCTGTTTGTTTGTTGTTTTGTGTCCTGAGACGGGGTCTGGGCCTGACTGATTAGGCTGGCCGGTCAGGCAGCCCTTGAGATTTACTTGGCTCTGTTCGAAATGCTGGGATTACAAGTGGGTGCCACCATGGCTGGCTGGCTTTTCGACAGGTTCTAGTATCCACCTCAGGTCTTCATGCTTGTGTAGCATGAAGCTACCATCTAAGGTTTACCAGCTAAACCCTGGAAAAAATATTATGGCCTGTGCCTTAACCTACGGAGCCATCTTGCTGGCTCAGAAAAACTTATTTATACAGCCTGCTTCTCTGGTGTGTTCATTGGGGAAAAAATTCTGCCTAAAAAAAAAAAAAAAATAGGGCTGTAGAGGTGGCTCAGTGGTTAAGAGCACTGACTGCTCTTCCAGAGGACCTGGGTTCAATTCCCAGCAACCACATGATGACTCACAACCATCTGTGATGGGACCCAACGCCCTCTTCTGCTGTGTCTGAAGATAGCAATACTGTACTCATATACATACAACAAATAAATCTTAAAAGAAACAAAAAAGATAAAGGGGAACCCCCAACACCAAAACATTGTTTTACAAACACCTAAGTGGGGCTGGGCAGGGCACTGCTTTCTGGGACAGGAGCAGTAACATTCAGGAGGAGTTAAGTTGGGAAGAATAGTGTAGGCTGTTGGGAAAGAAATGAGTGTGTGTGTGTGTGTGTGTGTGTGTGTGTGTGTGTGTCTGTGTCTATGTGTGTGTGTCTGTGTGTCTGTGTGTGTGTCTGTGTGTGTGTGTCTGTGTGTGTGTGTGTGTGTGTGTCTGTGTGTGTGTGTGTGTGTGTGTGTGTGTGTCTGTGTGTGTGTGTGTGTGTCTGTGTGTGTGTGTGTGTGTGTGTGTGTGTGTGTCTCTGTGTGCTCCGTGTATGTGTATCTGTGTGTGTGTGTGTCTGTGTGTGTCTATGTGTGTGTCTGTGTGTGTGTGTCTGTGTGTGTGTCTGTGTGTGTGTGTGTGTGTGTCTGGGGGTGTGTCTGGGTGTGTGTGTATGTGTGGTCTGTGTGTGTGTGTGTGTGTGTGTGTGTCTGTGTGTGTGTGTCTGTGTGTGTCTGTGTGTGTGTCTGTGTGTGTGTGTCTGTGTGTGTGTGTGTGTGTGTGTGTGTGTGTGTGTGTGTGTGTATGTGTGTCTGTGTGTGTGTGTGTGTGTGTGTGTGTGTGTGTGTATGTGTGTCTGTGTGTGTGTGTGTGTGTCTATGGTCTGTGTGTGTGTGTGTGTGTGTGTGTGTGTCTGTGTGTGTGACTTTGGTTGTACCACGGGGGCTGTAAGTTTACCCTCCATACTTGGTGGCTTCTACATCGCTACCTTTCTCCTCTCTCACCTACCTAGCCTCCCAGCCCTTTAGTATGGCCTGGAGTGTGTAAATCATTATCTTAGCAGGAAACACAGAGCAGGCCTCAGCTGCAGACGTATGTAGGGAAAGGGCCTAGGAAATCGTCACATCTTCAGAAAGTGGGACGTGTGGAGAAGGCTGTCAGTCTGTCAGGGGTCCCTCTGATCCAGGTATCTGTTGGCCCGGACATTCTGTACTTTAGGCCTAGAGTATTGTGATGGATGCAGTCTCCTGTGGTTCACCCGAAGGCCCTCCTCCTAGGTACCAGCTACTGGAACACACCCTGACCAGGTCTTTAGGAGGAACCATTTCCTTGAGACCTGAATGTCCCCAGGAGAGAGGGTGCTCTTGGGGTTTACTCAGGCTTGGAAGGAACTTCTCCCTGCATAGGTGGGTCCAGGCCAGAAGTGGAGCGAAATCCTTGCACATGGTTGGGCCTTCTTCCACATGATTTAGGCGTGGCTCTGAAATCCCTCATGAAGGAAAGGGATGGAGAACTGGCCTTGGCTCTAACAGGAACCCAGGTGGATGCTTACTACAGCCCAGTAGGAGAGAAAGCTCAGTGTCCTTACCGCAGCCCAGAAGGAGAGAAAGCTCAGTGTCCAGCAGGGGCTTGGCTGAAATGAATTTCATCCTGAATACAGATGTCAGGATAGGCCATTAAGAGGATTATACTTGGAGAGGCCAAACTCGAACCATTGGTCCGTTAATTTAGAACATATTTTCCGCGGTTTACTATATGGCAGACACTGGGCTTGATGGAATCACATCCAGGGAAGATACAAACCCGGTTCTACTGAGATCCCAGGATTGCAGAGTGTGTGGAACTGTAGAACTTCACAGCCGGTTCCAACACACCTTATTCCAGGTGGTCCTCACGGTGCCCCTTAAAACAGTCAGAGTAGGCCAGCCTGTGTCTTCTTACCTGTCAGGAGAGAAACGTCTCAAGCACCTCTACTTCTGTATCAGGTATAGCACATAGTAGGAAAGCACTTGACTACTGAGCTATGGCCCCAGCCTTATTTCTGAAAAACAGTTCCAGGGAGAGACTGACTTATGGTAGCAGAAGTTGTGGAAAGGACTGAGACAGGAATTCGGATGATTATATATATGAATACGTTTAATCCTCTCCACCGACCGGAGAAGAATGAACTCTCTTTAGTCCTATTTTAAGATTACAGAAGGCAGAAGAGAAACGCAAGCCTGGTGACCAGAGTTCTATCCAACGAACCTACTTAGAGGTGGAAGGAGAGAACCACTGCAGCAAGACATCCTCTGACACACACACGCACGCACGCACGCACGCACGCACGCACGCACTCACACAAACACGTGTGTGCTCCTCCTCATAACACACACCCACAAGCCCACACCAGTAGTGATAATAGTAATAAAATAACAGGTATAAAGTAGGACCATGGGTACTATGCTACAGAGAGGCCTAGGACCTTGCTTAAGGTCGCTCAGCCATGGACTTGAGCTCATTTGCGAGTAGCTGACCGCCTGTAAGAACGCCGACTCTGCCACATCTGAGTCCTGATACCCTCTCTTCTCTTATTTCCCTATGTTCCCAGAGGACACCTGGCCACTCAGCTGTCTCAGGACAGGACACCAATAGCCTAATTAGATGGAACTTCTCACTAGCCTCACTTTAGGTTAGGCACAGTGGAGCGGCGAGGAGGAACTGGAAGAGAAACCCGCTACTGCCAAGATGAAAGGGTAAGACAAGGTTTTGAACCCAAAGTGAGTTTATTTCTGCTGGAGTGAGGCCGCGGGGCTGGAAGGGCGCACCCGCTTAAGGAGCAGCCTTGGCTCTACACCATCTCAGTCCCGACCCAAAGCGCGTGGGGAAGCCGCGTTTCTGCCTGCTCTCACTTTCCCTCGCCACGGTGTCCGGAGCCTGGCTACGGAGTGCACAGTGGGCGGGCTGCTGCCAGCTGCGCATGCTCTGTAGTCAGAAGGTGGCGCACGGACGCCCCGTGCTCCCTGGGGCTCAGTAACCCCAGGCTCCAGGTGTCCCTTCTGCGCCTCCTTTCTTTGCTTCCCGGCAGCCCCCAGCCGGAAGACTCTTCTGATTTTGGGATAGCTCTTGGACTCGAGAGAACGTCCTGTGCTCCAACAACCCCACTCCAATTTCCCAAGAAAAGATCCCGGGAGCTCTTCCCCATCATAATTACCAAAAGAAGAATAAAATTATTTGAAGTGTGTGCTCAAGTAAGGGTTATTTTTAGAAAATCAATCTTGTTGTACCTGCATGAAAATCCACCCCCAGCATGGGAACCAGGAGGATAGGTTCTGGGACCTCCTTGGCTATACAACCAGTTCAAGGCTAGCCTAGGCAACAAGCTAGCCTGTCTCAAACACAAATTCTGTTACAGTTTGGCAAAGTCTGTACGTTCGAGCCTGGCTACGGGGTGCACAGTGGGCGGGCTGCTGCCAGCCGCGCATGCTCTGTAGTCAGAAGGTGGCGCACGGACGCCCCGTGCTCCCGACACCCCCCCCCCCCCCGCTGCCTGGGTGGGTATGTGACAAATACAAACTCTTTATATAGTTTTATTTTTACTTTTATTATTAAACATTTTGAACTGTATTATGTATTGTGTGTGTGTGTGTGTGTGTGTGTGTGTGTGTGTATCTATATACATATGACTTGGTGCATGTGTTTCTGTGTACACAGGCCTTGGTGAGTGTATGGAGCTCAAAGGACAACTTGAGCAGTTGGGAATCCATCCACTAAGTGGGCCCCTGGATGGAACTTAGGTTGTTAGATTCGGAATTAGTCACCTTTGTTTGTTGAGCCATCTTGTGTGTATATGTGTGTAACACTTCTCTGTGTGTGTGTGTGTGTGTCTGTGTGTGCGTGTGTCTGTGTGTGCGTGTGTGTGTCCATGGAGGTTAAAAGGGGACTTCAGATGCTCTGGAGCTGGGGTTAGAGGCAGCTGTGAGCCACCTGAGGTGGGTGCTCTAACCTGAAATCTAACTCAGGTCCTCTGGGAGAACAGCAGCAAATGCTCTTAACTTGCCATCTCTCCAGTTCTGTTTACATACTTTCAAAATTAAAACTCTAGTTTGACACCATTGTAAAGAGAGCTGTGCATTGTGGGAGTAAGACAGGATGCATGTACTTTTTACCCCATTTCCTCCAATCTTTATTTTATTTTTGAATAGGTTTCACACTAGCCCAAGAAGGGCCTGAACTCACTACATAGGCTAAGTTTGGCCTTGAACTCCTGGTCCTCTGCTTCTATCTCTACAGTTCTGGATCCGATGGTTACATCTGGGGAAATTATAGCACAGTAGCACAAGGTATTGGCGGAGATGCAGACCTTAGCGTCCAGGCCAGGTGCGGTGGTATCAGCTTATAAACTCAGTGCTTAGGAGTCAGAGACAGGCAGAACTCTATGAGGTCAAGGCCAGCCTGGTCTACACATCAGTGCCAAGGCTACATAGTGAGACCCTGTCTCAAAAAGAAAAAGAAGACCCCAATGTTCCCATGACCACAAGGACCTTACCTGTTCCTGTATGACGGCACGCACCTCTCTCTGACCCTGTTTCCTGGCATTCACCAGACTTTTTTCATTTCAAGAATGCCACCTAAATGGAATTAGGTGGCATGCAGATTTTGGAAGTTGGCTGTTTTCAGTCAGCTAATTCTCTGGAGATCTCTCCAGGTTCTTGGAAATCAAGAGTTCATTTATTAAAACGATTTATTTATTTATTATATATGAGTACACTGTGGCTGTCTTCAGACCCACCAGAAAAGGGCATCAGATCCCATTACAGATGGTTGTGAGCCACCATGTGGTTGCTAGGATTTGAACTCAGGGCCTCTGGGAGGGCAGTCAGTGCTCTTAACCGCTGAGCCATCTCTCCAGCCTATCAATAATTCATTTCTTCTCATTGTTGAGTATCACAGGATGGATGGAATGGACTCTCCCCCCTCCCCACTTATTTAACCATTTACCCACTGAAGGACATCTAGACTAGCTCCAGTTTTTACACGGTTAGAATAAAGCTGTTATTCTTGTACAATTTTTTTTTTGTGAGTATAAGTTTCTATTTTTCTAGGGTGAACGCCCAGAAGTACAATTGTTGTTTGTATCTTTGATTTTAAAGGAACTGCCAAACCATTTTCCACAGTGGCTACACCACTTCACACTCTGACCTGTGGACTATGGAAGAGAGTCAGGTTTTCCACATTTTCTCCAGAATTTGACATTTATGAGGAGGGGGCAAGCAGCCCCCCCCGTTTTTTTTTTTTTTTGGAGCTGGGGATCGACCCCCCTCCCCAGGCAAGCGCTCTACCACTGAGCTAAATCCCCAACCCCTTTGACATTTCTTTAATAAATTTTTTTTATTTTATTTTATAGGGGCTGGAGAAATGCCTCAGTGGTTAAAAGCACCA
Source organism: Rattus rattus (assembly GCF_011064425.1). Classification (NCBI taxonomy): domain Eukaryota; kingdom Metazoa; phylum Chordata; class Mammalia; order Rodentia; family Muridae; genus Rattus; species Rattus rattus. Next base: position 261,027,892 of record NC_046154.1, read on the forward strand.
ACTGCCCTTCCAGAGGTCCTGAGTTCAATTCCTGGCAACCACATGGTGGCTCACAACCATCTGTGATGGGATCTGATGCCCTCTTCTGGTGTGTCTGAGACAGCTACAGTGTACTCACATAAAATAAATAAATCTTTAAAAAAAAAGAAATATTTAAAAGAATGACTTCACACCTGCAGATTATTTCATTGATTCTTCCCACCTTCCATAACAGCCTCATCTATCCTAGCTCATTTATACTTCCAAGACTTAGAGTAATCTTATCTGCATCTTTAGGCCGTGCGCAAGGCAGGCACATGCCTACAGTCCTAGTACTTTGGCGATAGAGGCTCCGGGAGATCACGAGTTTAAGGTAGACGTGATGAGGCTACATAGTGAGTTGTGGGCCAGCTTGGGCTACCTGAGACCCTGTCTCAGAGAAACAAAAAGCAAAAGTCCTATTTTACTTTCTGGTTTTGATAGCTTGTCTCCTCCTCTCTTTTTAACTTTGCTATTTTCAATTTTATTGGTCTTTTCAAAATAAGTGCATCTTTAAGGCTTGGGATGTGACTCCACGGTAGAATGCTTGCTTTGCATTCCCAAGGCCCTGTGTTCAGTACCGAATCATAGAAAACAACAACAAAAACATCTAGTTTTCTGTTTTTTTGGATGTTTCGCTGAAACCTCCCCCCCAGGGCCTTTTTTTTTTTTTTTTTTTTTTGGTTTTCACCTTAGTTATTTACTTTTGTTTGCTTGAGACACAGACTTGCTTTGTTGCCCAGGTAGATCTTGAACTCGACACTTGCCTTGCTTTGGTCTCCCAAGTGCTCGGACGAATGTTCTAGAGACGGTATATAATCGGGTCACGCATTTCGAGTTTGGAGATTGGTTTTGTTGTTGTTTGCTTGGAAACAGGGTCTCACATATCCAGGCTGGCTTCAAGCTCCTCACTTCGTAAGACTGGCCTTCAACCTCTGATCTTCTTGCCTCTGCTTCAAGAGTTCGGGAGGTACAGCCATAGACCACCACACCTTGCTTTCTGTGGAGGGTGGATGGATCCAGAGCGGGTGGTCTGCAGCTCCTAGGGGGAGGGTAGAATAAAGGTTGCTGTGCATGGTGGCGGGGAGGAAGCAGAGATGGTTTTGGGAAAAGGCGACAGTAAGTGTCTTTAGTAGAATGATGTGCCCACGTGGGTGTAGAAGGTTACACAAACCGGTGTAGCAGGCCAGAGAGTGCCCAGGGGGCATAGCAGGCTGCAGGAGCCAGACAGACACCTACAAAGTAGAGAGGGGGAGATGAATACTTAGGATGAAGCTGAAGATGCAGACCCTAGAATTTGGAGTCAATATTGGTGGGTGGCAGAAGCCAGCAGAAACAATCTGATCTGTGCATACCTGGGGAGAGTCAAACCAGCAGCTTGGTTCAGAGTTGCCAAGTCCCTTAGAAAGAAACCCATTCATGCCACTCCAGAGGTTTAGACACCAGATGAGTGAAAAAATGAGCTGAGGACATGTTGCTCTGTACCAGCTGGTTTTGTGTGTCAACTTGTCACAAGCTGGAGTTATCGCAGAGAAAAGAGCCTCAGTTGTGGAAATGCCTTCACGATCAAGGTAGGAAGACCCAGCCCATTGTGGGTGGTGCCATCCCTGGGCTGATGGTCTTGGGTTCTATAAGAGAGCAAGCTGAGCAAGCCAGGGGAAGCAAGCCAGTGAGTAACATCCCTCCATGGCCTCTGCCTCAGCTCCTGCTTCCTGACCTGCTTGAGTTCCAGTCCCGACTTCCTTTGGTGATGAACAGCAATGTGGAAGTGTAGGCTGAATAAACCCTTTCCTCCCCAACTTGCTTCTTGGTCATGATGTTTGTGCAGGAATAGAAACCCTGACAAAGACACGCTCCTAGGTATGGTTTGAGGTAGGAAACAATGGAGGAGTTAGGGGTATGTCAGCCAGGATGTCTCCGTAAGTCATCCTGGGACTGCTGAGAGAGGCTATCAGGCAGCATCCGCTTCGTTGTATCGATACCTCAGTTACAGTTTGTCCCAGGTTTGAGACTGAACAGAAATTATGAGTCTTAAAATTGCTATTTGAGGGGCTGAAGAGATGGCTCAGTGGTTAAAAACAAGTCCGATTTTTAAAAGAATGCATTGTTTGAGGCTGGAGAGATGGATCAGTGGTTAGACCTGGGTTCAATTCCCAGGACCCATAAAGTGGCTCACAACTGTGAGGATCTCTAGTTCCAGGGTAGCTAACACCTTCTTCTGACCTCCACAGGCAACAGGCAGGCACATGGTGCACATACATACATCCAAGCAAACCACACACACACACACACACACACACACACACACACACACACACACACACACACACACACACACACACACACACACACACACACACACACACACACACACACACACACACACACACACACACACACACACACACACACACACACACACACACACACACACACACACACACACACACACACACACACACACACACACACACACACACACACACACACACACACACACCACACACACACCACACACATATACACACACACAAACAACTAAATCTAAAAAAAAAATTTTTTTGCATTGCTATTTGAGCTACTGACCTGAGTTTTACTTTAAATAAATTTTGATTCAGGATTAGGACAATATCTTCACGACTCATAAAAATGGCCCCAAGTGTCTGTGGCTGTATTGTGTGTTTGTGTGAAATGCTGTCAGCACGGATGATTACGGAATCGCAATGCATCAACTGAGGAGGCCACTGAAACGCTTTGCTTCCTTCCCTGCTACACCTTCAGTGGGGGTTTATCGATTATGCTCACAGCAAGTCAGATGTGGCCATGCCTTAGGGAAAAAAAGTAAAATAAATAAGTTCATTCATCAAGCTACCATGCGAATTCGCTTTTGCTTTTGATACACCTGTCAAAGAAGTGTTTAGAAATAAGTTTATGATTCGTGATTAGTAAATATTTGATTTATAGGGGTTGGGGATTTAGCTCAGTGGTAGAGCGCTTGCCTAGGAAACGCAAGGCCCTGGGTTCGGTCCCCAGCTCCGAAAAAAAAAAAAGAACCAAAAAAAAAAAAAATATTTGATTTATAGATCCATCTAATACATCTCTGAAGCCTGGTCACATAAAATTTTCTTTGGCAAATACAGCCATGAATGGGAGTTTACTTATTTATTTATTTTATTTTATTTATTTATTTATTTTTTTTGAGACGGGGTTTCACTATGTAGATCAGGCTGGCCTGGAACTCACTATGTAGACCAGGCTGGCCTAGAACTCACTATGTAGGCCCGGAACCAGCTAGTCCTCCTCCTGCTTTTGCCTTCTAGGTACTAGAATCACAAGTGTGTATCATCATGCCCACTTTGTGGTTTTGCTTGTTTCTTTAGAGAAAGTCTCCTACAGTCCGGGATGGCCTCGAACACACTATGTAGACAAGGATGACTTTGAACTTCTGATGCCTCACCTCCTGGGTGCTAGTATTCCCAATGGGTACCACAGGTTTATGCTATGTTGGGGATCAAACCAGCTACGTTCCCCATCCTACTTCAGTCTTGTCTGTTGCACAGCCCACCACCTTATCCACAGTTCTCAGTCTCCGTTGTACCTCTGTCCCTTTAGCCCCAAGCACAGTATTTGCATAAACTGGAGCTGAGTGGCCTTCATTTCCTGCTACCATTGTGACAGCTCATCTCCACCTTAAAGCAAAGCGCATTTTCACCTCTCCTCGGTCCTGCAGGCCAGACATCTGACCCTGTGACTCACCGGACTGCAATTAAGGTGATGGATCTGGATGCCTTTCCATCTGGATTCCCCTGAGACTGCCCGGTAGCAATGCTATCTGAGGTGCTGTGACGGCAAAAGCGGCGTTCACCATCTAAGGACATACCAAACCTTGTCCGCATCTCCGTCAGTGAGGACAGACCACTCTGTCTCTCATGAGAGAAAGACGTAAGCGTCTCTGTCCTTGTTACCATGGCTTCTGTGTTCATACCATGGGAGCAGAGTCAGAGGTGGCTGAGAAATGAACCTTACCAGTAGCAAGACCAGAGCAGCATCCGATGCACAGGTTCTTAAATTCTGTCTCCCAGGGACCCCCTCGCCCCATCTTGGTGAACATTCACAACATGTGAGAAGAGTCTTATATGTTTGGCTTCCTTCAGTCCATGACTCCATTTGTGAGAACTCTTGGTTACCCATCCCCCAGTCTTCCAAGTCCTCAAACATCTGGCCAAAATATTAGCCACTACCCAGGAATCCATATAGATCTACCCTTCCTTCTGAGCATGAGAACCAGAAGGCGGTCATGAAACAGGAAGAAGCCACACGAGTCTCTGCTCTTCAGATGAGAAACCGAGTCACATGCCTGACGCTAAGGCTTTAGAGCGTGTCTAGTTCATTCTGGGCACTTTGGACTCTCTCACTTGATGTCCTGTGGGATGGTGATTTTTCTCAGGAGCTTAGGAGGCCAGGAGCCATTTGTTGAAAGGAAGGTTTATGGGACCCACTAACTGTTACACTGTGGGCTGGACTAGCTGCAGCCTCACACATCAAAGCTCTGAGGACTTTTGGTTACTCAACAACTGGGTAGAGCAGGTGTTTTGTTATCTTGAGTTTCTTTCTTAGCGGCAGGGAAGTCCACAGTCTTCAGAAGCTGTCTGGCATTCTCCATGTCTGAACTCCAGAACCGTTACTAGACTTTGAGTTTTCCAGGGGAGTTATGTAGAGCATAAGTCTGGCGTATTACCCATCGAGCCAAGGAATCTTATTAGCATGATACCATCATAATCACAGGATGGTGAGGCATTCAGAGTTCTTAAAAAAAAAAAAAGATTTATTTTTACGTGCACTTTGTTTTGCCTGCACGTCTTTCTGTTCACGTGAGGGGGTCGGAAGCCCAGGAACAGGTATTATAGACGGTGGTGAGTCGCCATGTGGGTTTGGGGAATCAACCTGGAGTCTTCTGGAAGAGCAGCAAGTGCTCTTAACAGCTGAGGCATATCTGCGGCCCGGAATTTGCTGTAAGTTTGAGGCTAGCCTGGGCTAGAGAGTAAGAGCTCATCTCAAAAAACAAACAGGCAAATGCTTCATTCACTGGTATGTTTATCAGTGTCTCAGCGAAGAGAACATCTTCCAGGTCCCCTTGGGGGAAATGATTGGTGGGTGGGTGGGTGAACTGGAACACCTTTCGTCTTCTCCAACGCTCTTCCCTCCCCAGGTTTTTGGACTCCGCTCTCCATATTATGAAATGACTTTCTGCTTCACTATGAAGGAGAGGAACGTGACCCCCAACTGCTAGAGTTAGTGCGTGATGCTTGGACTCTCTGAACGCTATACCTACCTACAGATCCATCTGAAACCCTGACTCTTCCTCTCCAGTTGAGCACTTTTAGGATCCAGCTCCACATAGTCTCTAAGTTTGTGCTCCAAAATTCTTGTGCTTCTCTGTACTCATGAGTCTTCTTTGGGCTTAGCTCTCCTGCCTGGCACTGTCGCCATACTTCTGAGGGAATCCACGCACATTAGCCTCCTCAGGCAAAGCTGCCGCAGAACCTCTAACCATACTCTTGGATGGAAAATTGCCAGCCCGTGAGATTTAGGTTCTGGTCATAGAGCCTCCGAGAGTCCATCCCAAAACCTTATTCTTAGGATATAAATAATAAACAAACCTCAGTTCATTTCCTCCAGGATTTCTCTAAGATCCAGACCTAATTTTTATCAGCCCACGGGTCCCGCTTTAGCCACATTAGCGGGTAGCCTCAGGAGTTGACCTAGCTACTTAGGAGGAGAAGCCTGGTTCTTATTGGCCAAGCAGTTAGAACTGTCGGCTTCCCCGGAGTTCTCTCTGTGAACTGGCCAGCACAGCGTGAGCATCCAGACCACTCTAGAGCCTTCGGTTTCCTTTTCCCACCATAAGCAGTCTGTGTCAACAAACACAGAATCTCCTGGAGTCTCTCTCAAAGGCCAGTTCCCTCTGAGGGAGCCAACTGATGTAAACAGAGATACCAATTTGGCCAGTTACTAAGTGGCGATTCTCAGGCCCAGTCAAGCCGGGTCCCTTTCTCAAAGTAGGCATGATTTCAGTTGCAATACGCATGCGCCGTCCCAGTTGGGGACCATTTGGAAACCTTGAATTACTGCTGCTGTCATCCATGGGTCTGGAGCTCCTGCCCTCTCCCTTCCTTGCCTCTGCCTCTCTCCATCATCACAGAGGGAAGGGCTGGCTGCTGAACATGGCTTATAGACACACCTGAGAGCCCCTGACCAGCTTGCTATCAGCAGCAGTCGAATTGGCAGGAGATGGGCTCCGCCCCGTTTTCGCCGTTCAGATAAGATTCTCTGTATCTGATCACATCCTAGCAGCAGAGATGTCTAAGGAATGTACCTTTTGGCTTTTGGTCTCAAGTGGAAAGGCTTAGATTTGCGGGTCAACCCGTCCCATTTAGCTCCTTTGATTTTGCCACCAGACAGCCTGGGTTGGAATTCTGACTTTGTGCATCCTTAGCTGTGAGATTTTGGGGAAGTTATGTAGAGGCTGGAGGAATGGAGGAGTGTGTATTGCTCTTGCAGAGGGCCCAAGTTTAATTCCCAACCTCCACATCCCGCAGTTCACAAGTGCCTATAACTCCATGACAAGGATCTGACATTCCTCTGACCTCCTTGGACACACACCACCACCACCACCACCACCACCACCACCACCACCACCCCCACCACCCCCACCAATGATACTTAAAAAAAAAAACAAAAAAAAAACCAGGTATTTTAGCCAAGTGTTGGGGAATATACCAGGAATCTCAGAACTTGTGAGGCTAAGGCAGAAGGATTCTTAAGTTTGAGAATAGCCCGGGCTATACAGTTATATTTTATATTAAAAAAGAAAAAAAGCTCGGTGTGGTGGTGCATACCCTTTAATCACAGAACTCAGGAAGACGATCTTTCTTTACACAGCAAGTTCGAGAGCAGAGCAGCCAGAACTACATAGTAAGACCTTGTCTTAACAAAACAAAACAAAAAACAACATCAAAAGAAGGTCAGAAAGAAAGAAGGAAGGAAGGAAGGAAGGAAAAAGAAAAATCCAGGTGTGATAGTGCATGTGGGTAGTCCGAGCACTCAGGGAGCGGAGGCAGGAGAATTACTGCAAATTCAAGGCCAGCCGAGTCTACACAGCAAAACTCTATTTCAAATAAAAGAAAGGAAAGAAAGTACGGTGGTGGTGGTGGTGGTGGTGGTGGTGGTGGTGGAGGTGACAGTATGATGGCTCAGTGGGTAAAAAGTGTTTGCCAAGGGAGCCTGATGACCTGAGTCTGACCCCTGGTACTGACATGTAGGACAGGTGTGAGGATGATTCCACACGACACCCACATGTAGGACAGGTGTGGGGTGATTCCACACGACACCCACATGTAGGACAGGTGTGGGGGTGATTCCACATGACACCCACATGTGGGACAGGTGTGGGATGATTCCATGACACCCACATGTAGGGGTGTGGGGTGATTCCACACACACCCTGTGTGGGGGATGATTCCACATGACACCTACACGCAAGGACAGGTGTGGGGTGATTCCACATGACACCCACATGTGGGACAGGTGTGGGGGTGATTCCACACACCCACATGACACCCACATGTGGGGATGGGTGTGGGGGATTCCAGGACAGGTGTGGGATGATTCCACATGACACCCCACATGTAAGGACAGGTGTGGGGTGATTCCACCCACACGTGACAGGTGTGGGGTGATTCCACACGACACCCACATGTAGGACAGGTGTGGGATGATTCCACATGACACCCACATGTAGGGCAGGTGTGGGAGATTCCACATGACACCCACATGACAGGTGTGGGGTGATTCCACATGACACCCACATGTAGGGCAGGTGTGGGGTGATTCCACATGACACCCACATGTAGGACAGGTGTGGGGTGATTCCACACGACACCCACATGTAGGGCAGGTGTGGGGTGATTCCACATGACACCCACATGTAAGGCAGGGGTGTTCCACACAACACCCACATGGGGACAGGTGTGGGATGATTCCACATGACACCCACATGTAGGGCAGGTGTGGGATGATTCCACACGACACCCACACGCAAGGAGAGGTGTGGGGGTGATTCCACACGACACCCACATGCAAGGACAGGTGTGGGGTGATTCCACACGACACCCACATGTAGGACAGGTGTGGGGGTGATTCCACACGACACCAACATGTAGGACAGGTGTGGGGGGGATTCACACGACACCCACATGTAGGAAAGGGGTGGGGGTGATTCCACACGACACCCACATGTAGGGCAGGTGGGGGATGATTCCACATGACACCCACATGTAAGGACAGGTGTGGGGTGATTCCACACGACACCCACATGTAGGACAGGTGTGGGGGTGATTCCACATGACACCCACATGCAAGGACAGGTGTGGGGTGATTCCACACGACACCCACATGTAGGACAGGTGTGGGGTGATTCCACACGAC